>NC_090271.1:227424545-227726878 GCF_040414725.1 Anabrus simplex | reverse complement strand
TCCACTCGGACTTTCTCCAGAACGATTTGAGAAGGATCTTCTTCCGTTTCTTTTTCATTTTTTCAACCACTGTTCCATTGGATTCGTATTCCGTAGGTTTTGTTTTAGCACTCTTAAAACACCTCGGATTCTTCGCTTTTCCTATCACAAGTGGAGGAAGTTTGTCAGATCCATCTTTATTCGTGGCGAGAAGTACTGTTACACAAATTTTACTTCTCTTCCCTCCATGGCATGAGTCACCTTTTTCAGCTAATGTTTTATTAGGAATGAGATTGTAGAATAGGCCGGTCTCATTACAGTTGTAGATGTTTGGAGGCTGAAAATCGCTTACAATACCTGACAGAACCTCTTCTTTCCAGTGTTGCACTGTGACGTCGTCCAAATATTTTGGAGTCACCGGAAATTGTGCGCCCTGGTGGGGGTTATGAGCGGGTACAATTGTTCTCCCTGTGATTCCATGACAATCTTTAAATCCTTGCAACCATCCTGACGAAGCCTTGAAATCAGCAGTAATAATCATCATTTCAGATAAATCTATCGCCTTTGCCTGCAGCATGTCTCCGCTAATTGGAAGAGCTGCAGCCCGCTTTTGGTGGAACCATGTGAAAAGTGCTCTCTCCAAATCTACGTACCATCATCCTTGCTGACGCCTGTGTTTTGGTCATTTTGAACCCAGTTTTAAGAACTCATCTAAAATAGCGTTTCTTTTACTGACGATTGTACATAGCGTAGTATAAGCAATCCCTAAGTTTTTGTTTTGTGTGGATTAGCGTCCACTTCTCGTATAACTTTTCCTTTTTCTGTTCTCCATGGCTAATCAAAAGCAATTGAATGACAAAACGACTGTTCAACAGTAAACACCAGATACCGGCATCGTGGACGTTTTACTTCTCCGTTGTTCCCATGAAAGAAATTCTCATATTCAAACAAATTTACTGTATTTTCTTTTGTTTCCGCATCCAAACCGCCCACTTTGCTTATAATGTATCTTAATCTTTGGCAGTGTGTCAAAAACGACGAAGGTAGAGGAAAAGTGAAGGGGACTCGCCTTTGTTAAGCCGCTAATAAGTAAGCGTCAACAATGTCACTCGGCGAAACTCTGTGTTCTGTTTCAGCACCGAAACCGGATCGCTCTACTTCTGCCCACGCCGACAAAGAGGAAACTTCGTAAATACAGTAGTTTCTTTTTAAAAAGCACATTCTCATTACAATTACGCAAAACTCAGTTATATTTCACTGACATTTAATACGTATAACAGCAAATTACGTATAAACGGATTACGTATAAGTAAGGTTTAATTAACACTCTTTTAAATTATATTTTGCCAGGACCTAAAGGAAATTACGTACAAATACGAATTACGTAGAACAGAGTTACGTATAAAGCAGGTTCAACTGTATTCCATTCTGCGCGTCACAAATCCAATCAATTAGGAAAGATAAAAGAAATATAAAAAACCTCAGAAATTACAGTTATTCGTGACCTTGACCTGGAAAGAGCGCTCGCTGCACGTCAGTACGAGTTTGAAATGATACCAACCATTTAAAATGTAACGCGCGCAAGTAAAACGACTGCGGTTTTTGGTATTTTAACACGAAACATAAAATTCCCGGTCTTTCATTAAGACCTAAACAGTAATAGGCAATCCCAAGACCGCCCATGGCTTTCTTTTTTTTTAATGCAAGGTGCAACATCTATTTTGGTCTCGCTAACATAATCATGTACGATAATATAAAAAATACTGAATTTGTATTAAGAAGGAGCAGTTTCGATTCCTGCCTGAAAGCCCAGTTACTCTGCAGTGCCCTGAGCAAAGTGCCGAAAACCTCTTCGGCAGTACGATCGAAAAAATGTAAAAAGATAAACATCTAACCCTGGACATAATATGGACGTTTTATAAGTGCGAACATTTGACGAAACTCGTTCCGTCTTCAAGCAGAGCTGTCAAAATCCGCCGTGTCTCCTTGCAGTTGTTGAGATTCTCTAAACAATACCACCCGAATGCGATGCTAAGATCGTCCCTAACGTCGTTAACGCCAAGATCCATAAATATGTCATAGCCGTCCTTTCGTGAGATACAGTTTATTAAAAAACGATTGATCCAGGATTTAGCGTTGATGGGACTGGAATTTCAGGACGGTTGATCTGGGAAATCGTTTCTTCGAGGAACAGATAATGCGGGACTTTTACAACGTGATTTAATTACGATGCTCGCGGGACCACGTAATTTGAACGCATATTCCGGGAACGGACAATCGAGGTTCCACTGAATAAACAAAATTTTCTTGCATTGGTTATGGACTAAATTCATAAATGTAACTAAATTACGTGGAAATTTGGAATCGCTAGTTATGCGTCCATGAGGTATTTTGTGCGAGTTGTTTAAAATATTGTTTTGTCGTTCGTGCTTGACTGCCAACTAATTCTTGTGATTATTATTAATACTATTATTTAATTTTGGTGTTTATTTTCCTCCCCAAATTTTCTTCGTTGTTTGAATTTGCCCTCAAACAATGTCACTATTGCGTTTGCTGGCTGACTATTTGTATGGGATCGTTATTTGCATTGTTCGGGACGTTAAATGACACCTCATGTATGCATCTTAGTGTTATCCGAAGGCCCCTCTATTCTAAATTATCTAGGCAGTTGGTGTACTGTTTAACCCTCTCCCCCCAATAGCGTAGTAGCGTACTTGTACCTCTAGTCGCATGTATGAGCCACCTATCGGCCGATAGACAAATATAACTTACTGTTACTAGCATGTGCACTCCCTAGACACCAAAGAGATTACAGTAGAACCTCGATAATTCGAAATCAGTTAATTCAAAATGCCGCGTAATTCGAAGAACCTCTCATTCCCCGAAACACGAGGTACGGCTTTTCGTGTTATTTAAATTGTTTGATTCGAAATATGGATAATTCGTAATTCGAAGAACAACGTCGGTCCCAGTATTGAAATTCAGACTTTTAATTCGAAATTGTCCTTCAATTTGTTAAAAATAATACTTTACGGCGTAATTTGAATTAAAAATTCTCCACGTCACGATAGAACGCGTCTTCCAGAACGTGTATCTTTCCGCACTTTCACTTTGAGTTTCGTGTATCTACAGCGTGCTTCAGAGTTGCGAAGTTCTAGTAAAATCATAGTTCTTTTGTATTCCTGTATTTTATTTAAAGTTTTAGTGTGCAGTTATAAATTTCGAAGTTGTTATATTTTATTAATACTGTACTGTGTTTTAGTTTATTGTTACGATATTTTAGTTTAGGGCACGTGTTCCTTTTTTTTTTTGTGTTGCGATGGCTAAGCGTCAGTATTCTTCAAAGACACACTGCGAGAAAGTGAAAATTATAAGGGAGGTCGACAAAGGACGAAAACTGAAATAGCTAAAGAATTTGGAATTCCTGTGTCCACACTTTCAACGTTTTTAAAAAATCGTGAGAGCATAGAAGCTCAGGAAATGCAGGGTGTAAATACAGCAAAGCGAATGCGCATTCGAGGAGCTAAACACTCCGATTTGGAAGTACAATTGATCGAGTTGTTTCGGCATGTTCGGGCAAACAATATCCCAGTAGATGGTGAGATTACTAAGGGGAAGGCGAATGAACTGGCGCTGAAGATGGGTCTTGAATTTCAGTGTTCGAATGGGTGGATTCAGCGTTTTAAGGAACGGCACAATATCACGTGGCAGGCAGTGTGCGGAGAAGCCGAATCAGTGAACACTAGTGATGCAGACAGTTGGCGAGAAAACGTGGCTCACATAATCAATTCGTATGCACCGAACATCTTCAATGCCGATGAGACTGCATTGTTTTTAAATGCCGAGCCCAAACGGACTTATGGTTTTAAGGGAGAGAAGTGCCATGGCGGGAAATCTTACAAGGATAGGGTCACAGTCCTTCTGTGTTGCAATGCGGACGGAAGCGAGAGACTTCCTCCCCTCGTCATAGGCAAGTTCGAGAAACCGCGATGTTTTAAAGGCATCAGGCACTTTCTGTGCAAATATAAGTCGTCTAAGAATTCCTGGATGTCAGGCAAAATTTTTGAGGAGTGGCTGGTATACCTCGAGCGCAAAATGGCATGCCAGGACAGGAAAATACTTCTGTTGTTGGATCAGTGCGCTGCACACAAACATACTCTAATTTTAAAACATGTGCGTCTTCTTTTTCTGACGGCCAACACTATGAGAGCTACTTGCAGCCCCTACACCAAGGCATAATTTATCTGTGAAATGTGCCTACAGAAAGCGACTGGTGCGTTACTTTCTCCGGGAAGTTGCTAGAAATAATCCGGTGGGGGAAATACGCAAGTGGAACGTAATTGATGCAATACGGAGTGTGACAGTTGCCTGGGACTCTGTTCCTTCATCGACCATTAAGAACTGCTTCGTCAAGTGTGGTTTTGGTTCGTTAAATGAAGTAGAAAAAGGAGCAGAAGAAGACGACGACAATGAAGATGAATGGGAGGAGCTACGGCAAAAGTCCGATGTCGGTATGACTTTCTCCGAATACATCGCCATAGACCATGGGGAGACTACTTCAGAAGAGCGGGATCCCGCCATGATGATCAGCTGTGATCACGTGACCCCAGAGGGAGATGCAGCTACAGCTGATGCTGAACACGACGAAGATACGGCGCAGGCAGCAACTATTCCATCAAAGAATGATGTACTTGCCGCTTCCATCAAAGAATGATGTACTTGCCGCTCTCGCCGTGTTGGATTCAGTGATAAGTGCTAGTGATGCTGACGACGCTACAATTAAGGCTATGGTCCATATGGAGCAGTTCGTAGCTAGTGTTTATAAAAAAAAAGATGAAGCAACCTCTCATACACTCTTTCTTTAAAAGGCAATAAGCCTAATGTGTGACAAAAAAGCTCTACTGGATCATTAAACATTTGAGAAATTTTCAGGTACTGTACATAGTTATCTATTATTCTTTATATTTGTTTAAAATGTATGTCTGGGTTTTTAATGTTTGTTTTGTTGGTGCCATGTGTTTCCCATATATGTCTTGGTTTTTAAAGTTTGTTTTGTTGGTGTAGTGTGTTTCCAATTTGGACAGCCTTGTTGGCTCCCCTGTGCAAGTGCTTTATACTACACTTAAATCAAATAGGTTATAACATATTTGCTTAAATTGCGTCGTGCATATAAACAGTAGATTACTGTACTGCTTGTCTTTGAATCGTGTTTTATTTTTCCCGGGTGCGAGGTTACGTTTGACAGTATCCAAGAGCATTATTTCAATAAATGCACCTTGTTAGATACATTTAGGAATTTTTTTCCCTACGGCATTTGAAAGGTTTAACTGTGAATCAAGGTTAACTCTTGCAGTAACGGGCATTAGAATATTTTGTAACATGGCAAGGGTTGGTACTTCTGAATTGCGAATCGGCGGTTAATTCGAAATCACGTAATTCGAAGTCCGATTTTTGAGTCCCAACGACTTCGAATTAACGAGGTTTTACTGTAGTTATCTTCTTTTAAAACCTTAGCAGGCGTATTACAACACGAAATACAGAAGGCAGTGACATATTGCAAACAAACATGTCGACGCTTAATTCGTCTGAAAATATTTTATGCGATAATGACATTGAATGTTTGGTGAACGATAATTCTGACTGTGAAACTGTTAGTAGTGGCTAAAGTGAACTCAGTGAAGTGGAAAGTGAAAATGAAAGTGACTATATTTCAGGACATGACGACGTACACATGCGTGATGACATAGATTGTACGCCTAACTTTCAGTGGACAAATACATTGTCTTACGTCGAACTTTACTGAAGAGGTAGGACCCTCCCATTCTCTTCCTGTGGTTAGTAGAGCATTAGAGTATTTCTCCCTTATATTTGATGAAAACATTTTGATTTAATTGCCCAGAAAACGAATGAGCATGCTGTTTACATGTCTGCATCAATGATGGATGAAAAGAATTGCTGTCATTCTGGGGGAAAACCTGCATTTTAATATGGGCGGGAAAGGGTTAACTAAAGCAAAAGTAATGTCGTACTATCACCCATGGGAGTAATTCAAAAATTTATTATGATTTTTAATTATATAGAGTCTGTGAAAAATTGAAATTTTCTGGTCGACATTTAATTTAATATTCGCCACTCCCTTTAATCTTTCTATATCTTCAATTTTATTTAATGATATGAGTTTTAAGTTTTGCAATATTTGATTATTTGAAGAAGCCTATGTTGATATCAGTCCAATTTAAAATTGATTATGAAATATTGTTTCTCGTTTTAATTTTCTTCGACTTTTGGTTTTTAAAAGAAAATATAAAAAATGTACAAAAAATATTATGAAATTTCATTTTTAATTTATTAAGTAAAATTCTTTAATTTAATTTTAATCTTGCCTCTTATTTAGTAGCTGGTAGTATTGACCTGGCAACCCTTCAAGCATTAATGTTAAGATCCAGCCCTTTATCCTCCATGTTTTGGCCCTTAACACGTATTTTGTGCGACTGCCCTCATGGTAAATAATGATGTTTTGTTTTCATTTTGCTATTTATGCACTTGCATTGTTATGTCTGTGTATCTCAATGAGGTTGCAGAATGTTTCAAGTAGAATATTTTTTTGTTGATTTCATTTAAATTATGAGAGTAGTCCATAAACTGATCAATATTGATGTGGAGGCTCTTGAGAATGTTGAGCAAGGTGCCTTTTTGCTCATAATGTCTAATCTATTCATGTGTACTCGTGGCTGGATTTTTTTACGATTCTCAATCACAGCTGAAAAACAATTATATTTGAGAGCGTTGCGATGTTTGGCAAAATAACTTTAACCTTTTTTTCACTCGAATGAGTTGAAACAGGTCTGACTAGTGATGGCGATGTTTATGTATTAAATAGGAGGACATTATATCCCCTTTGTAAAGTGAAAACCGTCAATACGGAACGATTCTAATCTTGTAATAATCAATTCTGCTTTGCATCGTCAAGCACTGAACCGGTTGCGTAAGGCAATTAAAGAAAAGCGGCAGGGAAAATCGAGCGCCTGTGTGATTTTGTTGTACGATAACACAACACCGTACATGGTCCGCCAAACGTCCAAACTGCTACAGCGATTCAAGTGGAAGGTATGGCAACATCCTCCATACAGTTCAGACTTAGCGCCATGCGATTATCATGTGTTTGGTAAGCTGAAAAAGGTCCTAGGTGGAAGACTATTCCTAACGATGAGGATGTGAAAGCGGCTGTCTCCAGGTGGTTACATAGCATTGGAGCAGATTTCTACACATCTGCAATCAAAAAGATGGTAGACTGTTCCGAGAAAGGTTTACAATGCCTTGGCGACTATGTGGAAAAGTGAACTTACATTTCTGATTAGCCCTCGTAATATGAGAGTAGTTCATTAAGGTTGCATAGCACATACTTAAGATGGAAAGGCATTAAGATTTTATAATGAAGAACATTCGTTGTGAGCAAATGTGGGAGAGACTACTAAATCCACTCCATGTATGTATGTATGTATGTATGTATGAAAATAAATTTTATCAGCAATCTGTTCAAGTCAAACAGCTACAGTTAAAAGTAAATGTTAAGATCTGTTTTACCCAGGTTACATAATCCAACCTGAAGTGTTGTGTGTCCTTGATTCACTGCCGACTGTCTAGAATGATAGCCAAGGTCACTACCAGTTTTTGTAAACCTGATGCAGCCTGCAATACAGGCCCTAACCAGAATATAATTAATGCATTATATGCTTGCAATGGGATGTTCTCCACTTGAATGTACTGAACAGTGGACAATCTGACGTCCTCCCAGCAGTATTTTAGTTCCTGCAAGATCAATAGCTACTTGAGCCCACAAAGATTTTAAGACATACCTGTCAACTGGAGGATATCTATCTCCGTAGTGGTCGGAGTAAGGGCCACCACCGGGACCATTCTGGTAGCCATCATCGTAACGATCTGGAGGTCCTGGGACGTATGGAGGGCCTCTTATACCATCACCTCCTGACAGGACAATGAAAAGAAAATGTATAGGGCATAATTCAAAACAAGTATTCCTTGATAAATGGAACAACTATTCAACACAAAGATAAAGCTAAAAAGGGTAAGAAAAAAATTTATTTCATAGAACAAAGGTAAAGCATAATTTTTTTTCCGTAAATATAAAAGACATGCCATTAAGACCACACTACAAACAGTCTGGAACTGTCCGAGACAGAATGTCCATTAGTGTTGGCTACTGAATGTACGACTCGAAGCAGTGTATAGATTCATTGAAGTGTTCGACTTAATCGATTCACAGAAACGGCGAGCTCACGGCACATGATTCAGCTAACTCCAAGCGGACAGTGCTGAGTGGTGCACTCACGGCTCACTAGCAGTACACTGGACGTTGGCGGGGAGCCGAGCTTCCACTGCAGCGAGACAGTGAATTATGGCACACCGAAAGAATCGTGGGCAAGCACGGCTCAGTGAGCCACAAGATACACACGGCTCCTTATCGGCACACTGGACACTGGCAGAGAGCCAAGCTTCCGCTGCAGCGAGACATACATTGAGCCAAGGCACACCGAAAGAATCGTACGCAGTCACAGATCACAGACACAACACACACACGGTTCATTATCGGTACATTGGACACTGGCAGGGAGCCGAACTGCATCTGAAGCAATACATACAGAGCCATGGTGCACTGAAAGAATCGTACGCTATAATGGACTCTTGAGCTCAGCTCATTTGAAAATAATACCCACTTACATTCATTGTCCTTTTCTTACAGGGAGGTTTAAATAATAGATGGATTTATTTGCAGCATTAAAAAGGTAGTCAAAACATAATTCTGAAGTAGCTAGTAAGTAGGTAGGCTATTAAGTTATACTATTTATTAGTAGGCTATTATAACTTAGTTGACATTTGACAAACTCGACTCTAGCCTGCCCTATGACTATGAGTCATGCTCATGACCACTCAAAAGTACCCGTTTTATATTGGGAAGAACAGCTCAGTATTCTCTCAGTTTGTATGTCACATCGTTGCACACGACTTCAATCATACGTGGACAGTAAGTGAGCTGACTGACGCAATAAATTAACTGACAGTATGTTGAATCAGAAAACCAGTGGGTACTGTACATCTCTGGTAGCCTATACAAAATTTGATTTTTTAAAATCCTGTTGCTGATAGAAAAATACATACTTTCCAAAATGACTGAGCGAGTTGGACGTGCGGTTAGTATCGCGTAGCTATGCGCTTGCATTGGGGGGATGGTGGGTTCGAATCCCACCGTCGGCAGCGGTTAAGATGGTTTTCTGTACTTTCCCCATTTTCACACCCAGAAATGCTGGGATTGTACCTTAATTAAGGCCATGGCAACTACCTTCCTAATGCCAGACCTTTCCCATCCTGCGTCGCCGGAAAACTTTGACTCGCATTTTTTCTAAGAAGGGAGTTCATAGTATGAACACCAGATTGCATCAGCGAGCACTGAATGCTGTTGCTGTTGTCTTACCAGCACATAGGGCCTACTACACAGATGCAGTAGGAGCGGTGACTAATGTGCCATGAATCGGATCACTGTATAGATTCCGCAACAAATGGAATCAAATGAATCGATTCAGTAAAATGTCCATGGCGGTTTTGAACAACTGCACAGAGAGTCAGTTGACAAGATGTTTTCTGAGGGATATTATTTTGATGAATGTATACCAGTGCTGTGGCAGTGGTTCCTTCAATTATGAAACAATCCAGAATGCTGGGTATTCATCACTTATATACCATTAAGTCCATTTTTATATTAAAAGCGCAATTACAAAGAAAAGTTTATTTTATGAATGAGTTCTGCAACTTGCAATTCCCTATTTTGACCGAGGACGAGATTAGGAAAGAACACACAAATTTTTGAAAAATGCGCCCAGACGAAAAACTAATTGTGGCTTTTAAGATAAATGGAACAAAATAAAATCTCACGTTATAGGAAAATCATTGATTTATTCCTCTTTCTAATATAGGTGTTCAGCTGTGCACCTGTTGAGGCTAGCCCAGTGTGGCCAGGCTGGTGCTACAAATGAGGGCAGCTTACGCAGCAAGCATACGTCACAGTGAAGCAGGAGAGTCAACACACTTTGCAGGGAAGCGAAGGAACATTGACGTTCACAAGTGTGATCATGAAGCTCTCCTCCACTACTCAGCGAAGTGTTGAATGGGGTTAATTGTTTAAAATAAAACTATAATCGCAACAACAAAAACAAAACTTTTCAAGATATTCAGGTTTGAATTATACTGAACTCAATATAAACAGCCAGTTTTATTTTCTTATATTTATTCAGAAGAATGGCGCAGAACTCATTCTTAACACCTGTTTGCATAATCAAGAGCACTTATGATTACACCCACACTTCATTTGCTGATTGAAGGATCCCACGCCAACTGCCGAGCCATTCTGCGCCGGTCCTCACAAACGAGCATATCAGCACGCTGCATCTTGTCTTGCGCAAAAGCCGTGTGAGGACTCCCCGACCGCTGCAAATCCTGGCGCTCTGTTGAACCGTTTTCAGATGGCCTCACCCCCTGTGCCCAGCGACTAACTGTACTTCTTTCGACTGCTGATGCTCCATAAACTGCACAAACATTTGTAAATGCTTCCTACCATTTCTTTCTCTGCAGCGAGAAATTCAAAGATGACACGATGATTGTAACATGCATCACTTACAGATGCCATGTTGAACCATTGCTGCAAGTATGCTACCTGTTGGAAGAACGGAAACTTGATGGCATACTCCGAAAACTTCAAAGAATACATATCTGAAGTTTCGCATTCATACCACTGTTTGGGGCTGACAAAAAAAAATGGTAGTACATTATTTTCTGGGCCACCTTCATATAATACGCAGCCTTTCTATTTGAATGGTAGTTATCTGAGAAGAGTTTTCTGAAACTACAATAACTGGTTTGGGTGTCTGGTGATGTTTAAATCCAAATTAAACTCTTGGTTTTCACATTCTAAAGTAAAAGCGATATAAGGGTCAAGGTTATTTAAATTAGATAAAGTTGAGGTTGCGTTTCCTAGATCTTAATATTGCTATCACATCATCTGCATAATGTGCCCTAAAAAAAGATATTGTCAAATTCAGGGTTGTTTAGAATTTTAGTACGTTCTGGATTATCTAAATAAATTTCTGCTAAGATCCCCGGAATGGTGATCCCATTGCTAAACCATTCTGCTGATGAATAGTATTATTAAACAAAAAATAATCGTTGTTTAGGACTAATTTTAGGAGATAACAGAAAAGGAAAAGGATGCTGAGCTACAAAGGGAGTTTCAAGAAATTAAATAATCTAATTGACAAATAATTGTAATGAAAAACTAAGTAGGAAACCGAAGATAATAATTGATACCATACTGAAGAAGAGCAATACCGAAAGTTCAAAAGGCATCCATTACGAAGAGGAACTTTTCCTGGAAGCACTCCTATTGAAAATTAAGTCCCCTGAAGGTTACAGGCATTATAGGCAGAATGACCTACTGCCACACCCATCACAATCACATCTTTAAGTCTGTTGAAAGGCCTGAAGTGTTCACACAGTATCAATCATCATTCAGTCAGTGTTATTTCTCAAGTCTTAACATTTGAAGACTCCAGGGGAAAAAGGAGGATGTCCACTTTTTGTCGATTGTCAGATTTTATTCCATAACATACTAGACGTTGAGCAATTTTCATGCGCTCTATGGCACAGGGGAAGAAGGTTCTTAGTTTTCATGCAATAGCCAGTTGAAGATTCCTTGTACTGGGAAAAAAAGGGGTGCTAGTCCATTGTTAACAATGATAAAAGGGGTCACTGTTACATTCAGTTTGTTCCTTGTGCTTAGTTCTTAATTCTCTGCTGATTGTTGACAGAGCACTGTCTTAGTATCTTACAGTAGCAATACCTCAGTTATTGGCTGGCTGTTGAATCCAAATGATGTGTGACAAATGTAACCAAGTCTGCTTGTTATAAACCCGGGAAGAGAAACAAGTATGCACGTGTCAGTGATGCTTCAAAGAAATTAAGAGCTCAGGGTTAAGAAACTGAGGCATGCAGCTGCAAAAACAAGTGTTTCAGCAAGTTACAAGCTTGTAACATACAGAGAAATATTCATGATTTTAATGTGTTGGGTGACTGGAGTACACAAAGTGCTCACCTGGCAGGCCTGATTACAGTCCAGTGGATAACATGACTACGGAATAGGACAAATGAGGATGAAGCACAATGCCACGATGCTTCGTATTCCTACAGAATAAAAATAAATGAAGATGGAAACGATGTTTTGGTATGACAAAGGTTTCTTCCCTTCACGGAATGAAGAAAAAACTATTCAGCGCTCTTTGAAATTTTTTGGTTAGCACCTAAGAATGGAGAAGGAAACACAGAAATCGACCACAAACTTCCAGTGGACGTTCATGATGTAATTTGCGAGCATAGCAAGTCCTTTAAGGTTCGACAAAGCCACTACTCAGCTGAGAAAATACCTGAAGTTTACCTCCCTCATCATCTTAAGATAAATAAAATGTATGAATGTATTGCCAGATGTTCAGTGAGAATTACATTACAAAACCTATAAATCTATACTGAGTTTAATAAGTTGTTTGACTACCCTAGATAGGCCACATGCAGTACTTGTGATGCGTATGAAGTAAAATTACAAGCAATAAGTACCGAATTCACCAACCTGTCAGTGGAATGGGTTGACAGGAAGGCAAAATTGAAATGTTTAGAAGTCGAGAAGAAAGTACAGATATGTTATCAGAGAAAACGCAAATCCAGAATCCGAAGCAGGACGCTGAAAGAAGTCGAAAGCTTAGTGATGGACTAGTGCCAGCTGTCATTCTTGTTCAATATTCACCGGCTCTCGGATTCTAAATCAGTTTTCTACACGTACAGAAAAGTTAAAGCTAGAAAAGCTGCTAACGAAGTAGTATCCTTTTTAGACCACTATGGTCAGGTTGAATTACCTGCTTATGTTAACCACCTTGAACTGTTTCGTGACTCATGCAGTGGCCAAAACAAGAACTACACCTTGATAAGACACCTCCAGCACAGGGTGTATGAAACGAAGAGGTAAAGGTCTATTCGTGTCACATTCCTGATTTGACGTCATTCCTACCTGGAATGTTACAAAAACATGGGACTAAGAAACTCCAAATCTTGATGCCTGAAGACTGGAACAACGTAATTAGGGAGGGCACGATCAAAACCAACACCATTTCGAGTTAATGAAGTTGACTATTCAATGGTACGAGACTGGACAATGTTAGTAGAATCATTCTATCTGAAGAAGTGCCCTTTTCAGTCAATGCCCATCAGGGAGTTGCGAATAGAGGAGAACAATCCACGAATGCCATTTCATAGGGAGACTTACAGTGGTCCCTAGTATTATTCTGTGATAAGACCCCGCTGTAAAGGAAGCACCCTAGGAATGCACAACTATCAGAAGGAGAATTTCTATACCCTGACAGAGCATTATTTTACATAGTAAGTTCATATGACCTTCAGACATGACTGCATTTTTTAACTGATTTTCCGATAACACAAGAGAAGTGGCAAGATATGCAGGCTTCAAAGGTTTTGTGTGGAGCTGAATTCCAGTAGTTCTATGCAGAATTGCCAAGAAAGTGAATCTTCACGAGTTGAGGCATTTGAAAAAACAAATGTTTATTTCTGTAAGAACTGTTGCATAATGAATGCTTAGCATGCTGGCCTTTTGTCACAGGGGTCCCGGGTTAGATTCCCAGAAAGGTCGGGAATTTTAACCATATTTATGGAGAGCTGAACTTGTCCTCTGACACTCTCGGCACTAGAAGTCGCACGCCATTTCATTTCTTGTGATTTCAGAAATAACTTTGAGATGTGATTTATTTTGCAATAATTTATGTACTACTAGGCCATGTTCTATAGGCTCTTTGTTTTATATTCTTAAGTACAGTGAGCCCCGTTTATTCATAGCTGGTCTTGTCGAAAACCCCCTTTCCCCCCCTGTAGAGTGAAACGTTAAGCGAGTTTTCCAACTATTGTTATTTTAATAAGCAATTATTGTCCCTGCAATTTTTCATCATAGTTCAGTATATTATAGTTCATACACAAAATAAATATGAGTTACTGTTCTTAGCTAGCTTCTGAATTATGTTGACACTTTTAAAACCATTTCTTGAGAAATGATCCGAACTTGACATCTCCCTTATTCCCCTGGGCTCTTTCATTTATGATGATGATGATGATGATACATGTTGGGAATATTAATATCTGACAAAGGAAAACTATAAGAAAAGCAAGAATTAAGACTAAAACTGAGAGGGTTTATAAAAGAAAATCTCGAGACTTAGATGACAACTTACTCCCGCACGGCCCTGTTTGATATTCTAAGGCTAGCCTGTAGCAGTATGCGACTTGTTTCCTGCGTACTACATGCATGCTCCAGCTGGGAAGCATGCCTTGTCCAAGAGAGGCGGAGGAGGCATACAGGAAGGGACTGAAGTAGGCAGCGCCATGTCGAACCCTGACGAGTTAGGGGACATCCTCTCATGTTATAGGCGTTGTCTTGTTTTTCAATGACTAAGTAACTTGTCTAGGGCACGGATGTTTATGCAGTAATAGGTGAGAATGCAAACTTACTGAAGAGGGTATAAGGTATATACTACCCTGCACAACAGTTATACTATGAGGTTTGCATAAATAATAGGGGTACAGACCATTGAAATTCCTGGAATTTATGTAACTCATTAGATTACGGAAGAGTGGACCAGAACAATTCTTATTAACCAAAATTAGTTTTCATTCCAACCTATTACTGCATAAGAATACGGGGTCCAAACATGGCAAATAATATTACAAAATTTTCGGGAATTTCATCTGGACTTCCCGGAGGGTTAAACCTCTGATCTATGTGAATGAAGTTGTTTTCAAAAATGTTTGACAGTCAAACATTTATTTTCAATACCAATATAAAAAGTCCGCCACTGGACATCACAAATTTATAATGTCCAACAATGGACCATTCATGTTGGTATTGTAGATTTGCTCAATCGGGCCAGATATTTCGGGTTCCCTATGGGAATCGACATCATCTGATGGCCAGGTAGGCATCAATTTTTGGTAATGAGAAAGTCCCTCATAGTGCATTGGCACTGCCGGTGGCTCCAAATAGCCTACGCAGTGCCCTCCGTGGTTTGCACTAGCGATGAGTCTTCGTGGGTGTTCTATTTGCCAACCCATGAGCTCAACTTGGAACAATGGGGTGAAACGCTGGCAACCAGGATGAGTTAGCTGGAAAATTTATAATGTCCAATAACGGACCATTTATTTTGGTATTAAAAATATACTAATTCTGGACAAATATATCAGATTCCCTATGGGAATAATAATAATAATAATAATAATAATAATAATAATAATAATAATAATAATAATAATAATCATCATCATCATCTGTAGGCCAGGCAGGCATCAATTTTTGGTAATGAGACAGTCTCTCATAGTGCATTGGAACTGCCAGTGGCTCAAGTAGCCTACGCAGTGGCCTCCACGGAATGCACTAGCCATGCGTCTTTGTGAGTGTGCCATTTACCAACTGATGAGCCCATCTTAGCACACTGGGGCGAAACACTGGCAACCAGAAATGAGTTAGCTGGAAAATTTATAATGTCCAATAACAGACCATTTATATTCGTAACATTACAAATCCCAAATTTAAGTGGAGTCTGCACTCTAGATACGAAGAATTAAATAGCCTAGTTAACAAAACGAAACATGCCATGAGAAACTCCCCACACAACAGCAGAAAATAATTAGATATGAGGAAAAAAAAACTAACCACCAGAAATAACTCTACCCAATGCCAACAAATCGACCAACTCAAAAGAGAAAATTAAAAACTAACAATCTCATAGTTACACAAGCGGACAAAAGAACAGAGCATGGAATGGGGACACACACACACTCGCCTGTAAAGGTGAAGGCCAAACAGACTGTCCCAGCGCAAAATCATGGCATCAGTGTTTTGGGATAAGCATGGCGTTTTGTTGGTCGACTTCATGCAACGAGGAACCACTATCAATGCAGAAGCATACTGCCAAACCGAGAAAGCTACGCAGAGTGATTCAAAACAAAAGACTCTGCATGCTGACAAAGGGAACTGTCCTTCTCCACAACAACGCAAGACCTCACACTGCAGGTCAGACCCGCGATTTAATGGACAGTTTAGGCTGGGAAGTTTTAGACCACCCACCCTACAGCCCTGATCTTGTGCCGAGCGATTACTATATGTTTCTCCACCTCGATCACCACCTAAGTGGCAACCATTACAATGACGACGACAAAACGGCAGTGAACCCTTGGTTATCGAAGCAGGCGGCAAGTTTCCATGAAGAGGGTATTTTAAAATTGGTTACGAGGTATGCTAAGGGTTTGAACAAACTTGGCAACTATGTCAAAAAATAGGGTGAAGTATGGACTTTCTGAAAATAAATTTACTTTCTTGAAATACCCTTTCGTTGCGTACTTATTTTAAAACGGACCTTACTTATAAAATACGCCTCATATGCTCAATAATAATTTCTTTCTTTTTAACAGAAAACATATCAACAAAACGGCTTTCCAAAGGGATCTCCCGCGTTGGGCATTATGGAAGATATTAATTTAGACTGTAGAGAATACACACATCAGCAAAATGGAACACATATTCCTTCTGGACAAGATTTTCGGCGACACCTTCACAATTTTAGACGAAAGACGTACCAACACCCAAACCATACTAGATGAGTTAAACAAGTTGAATCCCCATATACAGTTGACACTGGAAGCAGAATCTAACCGTTCCATAAGTTTCCTAGACTTAACTGTCACAAGAAGCCCACACTAGCTTTCATGCGATATATACAGGAAGCCTACACAAACCAACAAATTAAACAATTTTCATATCACCCCAATTCACATTTTAAAAAAAGTCTCATTTTATAACTCGATCCACACGGCATTCAATGTACCATTATCCCGTTCTAACCTAAAAAAGCAATAGCTCGTTTTAATGGGTAACAGAAGGTTCGACTAAGTATCTAAAATTCAAAATAAACTGAAATCTACTCTTATTAAAGAAAAGAAGCAGAAGGGCAGTTATTCAGTTTTCACCTTTAACAAAAATTCTGTACGTAAAGAAATTAAAAATTAAAAACACTGGGTAAAAACAGTGTTCAAGACAACCAAAAATAATCGCTGTCATTTCAACAACCCAGGGTCCATGAATAAATCCGACAAGTTTGGTAGATCAGATATTTACACACTACAGAGCCAGTCTTGTTCAGCAAGTTACATCGGACAGACTGGGAGAAGCTTTAACATAAGGTACATAGAATGTATTAATGCAGTCAAACATAACAGGAATTCTGCCAATGGGAAAACACATGCACGAATCTAACCACAATTTTTTCAATATAGACAAGGACTTGTGAATCATTGGAGAAAAAAAAAAAAAGGGGGGGGGACCTCTGCTCAATACCACAGAAAGGTTTTTTTATACTGTATCTTTGGATCGAGTCAATTTTAATCACAATCTGAATGAAACTATCGAGAAAAACATCCTTAAAGAGTTCATCCACTCCCTTATTCTCAAGACATATCTAGGGAGAACAGCATATCATCAAATTACTCCCCACCAACACAACAGGCAATCCGAAACAAGTCATTACCCCCTCCTAATGCCAGATGCTCC
This sequence comes from Anabrus simplex, assembly GCF_040414725.1. Lineage (NCBI taxonomy): Eukaryota > Metazoa > Arthropoda > Insecta > Orthoptera > Tettigoniidae > Anabrus > Anabrus simplex. The sequence goes on along the minus strand of NC_090271.1, from coordinate 227,709,180 downwards.
ATGCAGATAAGGTGGAGCAGTGCACATCAAACTTTCCTAGCGGCAGGGTTACGAGAGCGAGGAGTAAGGGAGTAAGTACTATTAAATCACTCTCCAATAATTAAGTCCGAACGCACACACATACAACCAAAGCCATACAGTCATTCAACTTTTTACGATCAACAACATCAACAGTGTCATTTTCAAATTACAGCAGCTATTACAAAGCAATGAAGGATGTTCCCTGAACTCTGCAGCAAACTGACTTAACTGCAAATTGCCTTAACATTGGCACTTCCACAAAATTGTTCATTTAGATACACGTTTTATTTTTCATTCGACTAGGAATAAATGAACATTTTTAACATATGTTTCTATATCCACTGCAACATCATAAGAACTTTGTAACACCCTCAACTTCAAAGTTTTTACATATTTTAAAACTCTGCCCAACATTGTGCAAACACATACCAATTATTTGTGACTTGGACCCTAAGGAAGTTCTTAAAATTTTGTGTTTTTATGGCATAACCCACGTCAACCATTTAAAGTGTATTTTAAGGACAAATTTTATGTCAAATGTATGTTAATCCTGGTACCCTTTTGATTTGTTTATTTGCTTTTAACTGATGATTCCAAGTGAATCAAAACCAGTCTTCATTTAATAAAAGTTGCATATTATATAAAGTGTTGAATGGTGTAACATCGCTCGACTGATTCCTATTTAAGACCATGATACTCTCTACAACACAGGATTCACATTGTAATCAGAACCCTCAAAAGCAGTTAGTGGGACATAAAAACAATAGCATTATTATTATTATTATTATTATTATTATTATTAGAACACCTATTTTATCCATTACTTGTTTAGGTGTCACATGGCCACTTGAAAATAATTATGTTACTGTTGGCAATGGACATACACGCTGAAAGCAAGAGAAAGTATGAAGGTTTTTTTTTTTACCCTAACATCATGCGCTTACTGTCTTGCTCATGGGATCCACAAGATAGTAGAAGGCATTTAAGGACATTTTCCACAGCTCAAGGCTGTTGTTTCTGGAGTAAAAAGGGGGTTTCTGATAGTCCCATCGCGTATCCACACTGGAAAGAGTATGTTACCATTAATTTATTTCTCACCACAATCTATTTTGACTTGCTGGGGTACTGGGATACCTGATTGCAAGCAGAACTGTATTATGTAAAGACTGACATCCATAAGGAATTTATACCTTTTCTCTTTGAAGTCTGCCACTAATTTTAAGGCTTATAACTTACGTGAGTGCAATATAAATATTGAAAGCTAAATAAAACACGCCAAACAATAAATAAAACGTTACAATACAATATATACAGGATATATTTTTTATAATTTGCTTGACGTTGCATCAACACAGATAGGTCTTATGGCGACAATGGGATAAGAAAGGCCTAGGAGCAGGAAGGAAGTGGCCATGGCCATAAGGTACAGCCTTTGCGTGGTATGAAAATGGGAAACCATGGAAATCCATTTTCAGGGCTGCCAACAGTGGGGTTTGAACCTGCTCTCTCTGATCTGTTTCTGTTAAGCGGAAGTACTACTAAAAATACCACTCGATGACAGGGGTATGCATATAAAGAGGACTGTATTTCATAACTCTGCCTAAGCTGACAGCCGAGGAAAAAAATAAAATAGCAGCGTACGACTGAAGTCGCTCCCCCCAGTATACGGGTTAATATGATCTTCCCACCCCCCCTTCTTTGTTTATAAGAACCCTAAAACGGGGTAACCAGCTACTTTCTCGTATATTTTTAAAATTGAAATGTGTTAATTTTCTGAAAAATAATGTAATAATGTAATGTAAATAATGTAAGTTCTGCCATGTTTGTTCTTCATATTTTAAATATGAACATACTTCTTAATTGTTATTCAGTAATGAATTATGATTATTGAAAGAGTGGCTGGAGCTACCCCATGTTTTGGGGTAACTTTGGCCACCCTAAAAATAACTCGAGAAATGAAGTTTTCTTCGATGCAGTGTTACTTTGGCCACCATGAACAATTTTTTTTTTTGCTAGTTGCTTTACGTCGCACCGATACAGATAGGTCTTATGGCGACGATGGGATAGGAAGGCCTAGGAGTTGGAAGGAAGCGGCCGTGGCCTTAATTAAGGTACAGCCCCAGGTGAACATTTTTTGAAAACCTGCAGAATGCCCAGTATCAACAATCACAAACAAATTAAAACGATTTGTGGTGAAACAGATGTATAGTGATCAAATTCACATTTCCCCCGAAGAAGAAACTATTTTAATAAGCCTAAGCGTACAAGCATGATGTATGATATTACAAATTACATGTTGCATTGCATAAATATTCGTAATGGTACAAAAAATAATAAAGATGAGGAATGTGATTCCAAGAGAGAGATAAAATCTAGAATAGAACAGGCCAGGAGGCAATTTTTTTAGCATTAGCTATTTACAAAATCGGATCTAAGTGTGCAATTAAGAATGCGAATGATTCGGTGCTATGTATTCTCCATTTTTCTCTTTGGATGTGAAAGCTGGACCCTTGACCAAAATCCAGAAAAAAAAATTTGAAGCTTTTGAAATGTATCTGTATCGCCGCCTACTCCGAATACCTTGGGTGCTGAAAATTCCAAATGACGAACTCCTTCATCGCATGAAGAAACAAAAAGAACTATTACTTACTGTTAAAATAAGAAAAACCCAATATCCAGGGCACATTATGAGAGGCGAGAAGTATCAGCCATTACAACCCATCATTGAAGGTAAAATACAGGGGAAAAGGTTGTTGGCAGGAGGAGGAACTCATGGCTGAAGGACATCTGTGCAATCTTCGGAAGATGCTTTCCATGATACAGATGTTGATTCCCATAGGGAATCTGAATTATTTGTCCTGAATGAGTAAATTTATAATACCAATATAAATGGTCCGCTACTGGACATTATAAATTTTCCAGCTAACTCATTCTTGGTTGCCAGCGTTTCGCCCTCGTGTGCTAGGGTGGGCTCATCAGTTGGTACCTAGCACACCTACCAATACGCTGGCTAGTGCATATTATAAATTTACTCATTCTGTCCAGTAGCGGACCATTTATATTGGTATTATAAATTTACTCATTCAGGACAAATAATTCAGATTCCCTATGGGAATCAACATCTGTATCATCTGATGGCCAAGCAGGCATCAATTTTTGGTAATGAGACAAAGTCTCTCAGTGCATTGGCACTGCCGGTGGCTCCAGTTAGCCTACGCAGTGGCCTCCACGGTATGCACTAGCCAGCGTATTGGTAGGTGTGCTAGGTACCAACTGATGAGCACACCCTAGCACACGAGGGCGAAACGCTGGCAACCAAGAATGAGTTAGCTGGAAAATTTATAATGTCCAGTAGCGGACCATTTATATTGGTATTATAGATGCTTTCCATGCTGCAACATCACGTCCAGAGCTGGCTATGTGGACCACCAACCTCTGCTAGGAGAAGGCGTCTCAAGAAGAAGAAGAAGAAGAAGAAGAAGAAGAAGAAGAAGAAGAAGAAGAAGAAGAAGAAGAAGAAGAAGAAGAAGAAGAAGAAGAAGAAGCAGCAAGGATGTTTGCTGTCACCTATACTATTTCTGATGGTGTTGGATCTTATGAAGAAGAAGGCAATGAATCGCCGAAGAGGAATTCAATGGAGACTGACAGGCAGGATGGAGGACTTGGACTTCGCGGATGACTTGTGTTTGCTAGCCAGCAGTTTTAAGGATATGGAAGCAAAGCTGAATGATTTTAAAACCGAAGCATTAGAGGTGGGATTGAAGATAAATGGAAAGAAAATCAAGGACATGTGATATAATAACCGAAACAAGACACTATTATATTTAGGAAACCAAGAGATCGAGCAAGTCAAGCAGTTTTGCTACCTGGGAAGTATAGTCACCCCTGAGGGAGGAACTAGAGAGGATATAGGAAATAGAATAAATAAGACTAAAGGAGCATTTGCAATACTGAGACCAATCTGGAAATCAAGGGAACTTAACACCTATACCAAACTACGCATCTTCAATACAAATTTCAAGTCAGTACTACTCTATGGGTGTGAAACATGGAAGACTAACAAACAACTGATTAGTAGACTTCCAACATTTGTGAACAGAAGTTTGACGAATATCCTGAGGATATGGTAGCCACAAGTAATCTCCAATGGAGAGCTATGGAGAAGAACCCATCAAACACACATTGATATTGAGATGCATCGTAGAAAATGGAAGTGGATCGGGCATACATTGCAGCGAGATACAGACAACAAAGAAGACAAGCCCTGGAATGGAACCCACAAGGTAGCAGCAGAAGAGGCAGACCAAGGAACACATGGAGGAGTGTAATAGCAGAAGGGATGGAGATAGGAGGGAAGACCTGGATAGAGATCAGGACGATGGCGCAGAACAGGGTCTGGTGGCGGAAGTTCATTGATGTCCTATGCTTCACTTAAGAGATACATTAAGTCAAGTAAGTCAAGCCATATGCGGGCGAGCATTGTCATGCAACAGGACAACACCTGCACTGAGCATACCACGCCTCGTTTCGAACGGTCCTTCGCAATTTCCATAGCGTTTCACAGTAACTGTACACGTTCACCGTTTCACCTCTGGGCAGGAAGTCAATAAACAGAACGCCCTTCCAGTCCCAGAATACAGCGTACGTCACTTTTAGCATCAACACGGTTTCATCTTCACCCTGACCGGAGATCCACTGTGACACCAATGCACTGACTGCTGCTTAGTTTCCCGGGTGTCTGGCTCCATGGCTAAATGGTTAGCGTGCTGGCCTTCAGTCACAGGGGTCCCAGGTTCGACTCGCGGCAGGGTCGAGAAAATCTAGCATTGGTCAATTGCGCTGGCACGGGGGCTGCGCGTAGGTGTCTTCTGTATCATTTCATCCTCATCACGACGTGCAGGTTGCCTACGGTCATCAAATCAAAAGACCTGCACCTGGCGAGCCGAACATGTCCTTACACCATTTCATTTTGCGCGTAAAGTGAGGTACGCACGACACATCGCCCGTGACGGTTCTGTTGAGGATCTCTTCAACGTTGTTATGGTACTGTTGCAGAAATGTCGGTGCTGCTCCTAAATGCTGAATTTCGTGGTCGGTTGTCAGGTGTTTCGGTACTCATCTGGCACACAATTTCTTGAATAACAGGGGCTTAGAAACTATTTCATGCAACACAATAAGGATGGCAATTCATGAGGAAAATGGCCACCAAGTTCCATAATTGTGAAGCGACTGTTCACCATAGTGCATTGCCACACCAGTCCCACGAAGCCATCATTGATGAGGGACGGTTGCCCATGGCCCTCTTCATAGGACATTTTCACGATCTTAGGTGAAGTGACTACCCAAGCAACACACCATCTGTTAGCTCATAACCTTCAGCTCGTTCATCTGACACAGCTGAAGAATTTCGATCAGCGCTTTGACCGACAACCTCGCAGGCAGCAACAAAAAAGAATGTGAGCTGCCATTTCGAATCACTGCTCCTTTGCTACCGACATCAGGCGGGACGTACCGGCCCGGTACAAGATCTCCGGATGGCCTACATATATTAAATATTCTGTTTGAACAATGAAGGAAATATTAGTAAAATGAAAAAAAGAGGTATACCCAAACCTAATTACAAATTTTTAAAAATGCCTATGTAGGCTAGAACCTGTGAACCCATCATACGAAACCAGTGACTTGAATTTGCCTGGCGTGAAATGGGAAATGGCAAAAAACTATCTCCAGGGCTGCCGAGAGTGGGGCTCGAACCCACTGTTTATCGAATGAAAACCGACAGTTATAATACCCAACCGCACGGCCAATTGCTTGGTAGAGATTATTTCCAAATAGGTTTGGATTTAGTACCATGCTTTCTTCCTCAGAAGGGGCTGCCTGGCCGAGGCGGTAAAGGCGTACTCGGTTCGCCCGGAAGGACGTGGGTTCGAATCCCCGCCAGGAAGTCGTAAAATTTAAGAAACGAGATTTCCACTTCCGGAGGTGCATATGGGTCTGAGGTTCACTCAGCCTACACCAAAAATGAGTACCAGGTTAATTCCTGGGGGCAAAGGCGCCCGGGCGTAGAGCTAACCCCTCTACCCCATCATATGCCGAGGTTAACAATGGTGGAAGCCTTTTATCTTCCACTCCTCCAAGGGCCTTCATGGCCTGTACGGAGGTGACTGCTGCTATTTTCTTCCTCAGAACAGTTCAAGATAAACGGTGTCCCTGAGAGTAAAGTGACTGTAGCAACTTAAGCACATTTTATTTGTACGTGTTACGTGAAACAGTTTTAGGGCCATTATTATAATGAGGGTTTAAACTGAAGATTGAGTTAAACTGTAACTTGAGTTTAAACCGATGTTGAGTCTTATAATGGCCAGCCTAAGTTAAACTGAGGTGAAGAAGGAAATAAACGATCTTGGTAGCAGTGACTTACGAGTTTTCTTCTCTAGGTAAAATGGTGGATAAAAGCATTAAACTTTGTCCTAATTTTACTTGTAAGGAAATAGAATTGCTTGTGCAATTAGTACAGAAATATTTATATATTCCGTGCAAGAGTGGCCTTATGAATTCCTCCGAAATCTTCCATTTTAATAAACATACTACGGGAGGCATACAACCGCAATGCTATTAGTAGCTGACTGAGGGGTTCTACAACATGATTTCTGAAATAGAAGGAAGTTAGTTTATTTTCTAAAATTTCACTTTTGACATTCAAAAAGTTCAAGAAATCATTTTTACAATCCTACCTTTTCGTTGCACGTTTTATTCTAGCACCAATTTGCTGAAATAGGGTTAAGACAGTCTGTTTTGTAAGCCTAAACCTATTTAAAAACTATTTTTCATTCCATTTATGAAAGTGACGTGCCCTTGCTCAAAAAAAAAAAAAAAAAAAAAAAAGTGCCCGCGGTCGTTCAGAAATTTCAACCACTTCTTCGTCATGGCTTAGTATTTCTTCAAACACCTCAAAAATATCCTCGAGATCCATTCGTTCTGCCATGTTATAAGGTTATGTATTCTTAAACTTCAGTTTGAACGGTAGATGAGTGGCAGTAAAATTAATCACTAGTTAAGATTAAGGGCCTGTACTACGACTGTCAGGTAAACAGCCAGATACGTAGGCTGCAGTTTTGCAAACTAGAAGTTAAATATTTTCTTGCGTACTAACAACGGATTATAACAGCGGTATTGTAATGCGGAAGATGTAGTAACATTTTTATTGGGTTGGTAATAAGTTTACTGAAAATATAGTGAAATTTAGCGCAGGGGTTTACGTGTTCCCTGGTGTTTTCGTTTGTTTAGCTCTATTACTTTTGAAATTGTATTACTATAATCCAATATCAGACTCTTACTAAGCTATAATATGGAAGTTCAGGTCAAAAACAGAATTGGGACTGAAATATACACATACGAAGAAATGTTAAAATTAATTAACTGTATAACGAAACTGAAACTGTTATAGAAAATAAAAACAGTGAAAATGTAACCTGGACACAAAAGTTAAGATTCAGGTTATGTATCTTTTTTTTGTCCAGTACTATTTATGAGGATGCACATTACAACTAAGGTAAAGTTTATATTCATAATTAATGCCACTGATGCACCGTAGGTAGTGTGTCGGCCTCCGGATCCCAGGATGGCGGGTTCAAACCCGGCAGAGGTAGTTTGATTTTTGAAGGGGGGAAAAAAGTCCATTTGACACTCCATGTCGTACGATGTCTGCATATAAAAGATCTCTGGCGATACATTTGGTATTTACCCGGCAAAATTAATTAAATCTCAGCCATAGACGCCCAAGAGAGATCTGGTTTACCCTGTCTGCCATCTAGCGGACCTAGAGTAAAACGGAACGTCGAAATTGACGAGCAGACAGCCAGATGGCGTCAAATCGAAATGTCTGCAAACGGTAGCTGAGGCCATACGATTATTATTATTATTAATTCAATTTATTGTTTGCTCATTGAATAAGTAGTTAAGCTACTATTCTCACATTGTATTGAAAAGAAAGAAACTAACTGGCAAGCATTTATCTCACTTTAGCGTAAATACTTTTGTAGCAAGCTGTTATGAAGTAAAAGAAATATAACCTCCTTAACATCCTCATTCAACGGACGAATCACCATGAACAACGTCGTATACCTTTACTCCATATGTGCGTCGCGGATAGATTTGGAATAAAACCCACGCTTTTGACACACATTTTAATGATCAGGAAATGTGTATTATCACCTCTAGTATCCTACCGACTATCATTTAGAAGGTAAAAAAATGTTAAGACTATTGGGACTCGAACGTACGAAAAACTGCATAGAAACAAGCGATGTTGCCCTAATGATCACAGCTACCCATGAAGCTTTGAAGCTTCCTGCTGACTGCTTGTGTGCTACTGGTAATATAGTTAATAGCAACAACTTGCTAGCTTGGGAAATCTTTTAATTTTTTTTTCCGCTAGGGCCTTTACGTCGCACCGACACAGATAGGTCTTATGGCGACGATGGGATAGGAAAGGCCTAGGAGTTGGAAGGAAGCGGCCGTGGCCTTAATTAAGGTACAGCCCCAGCATTTGCCTGGTGTGAAAATGGGAAACCACGGAAAACCATTTTCAGGGCTGCCGATAGTGGGATTCGAACCTACTATCTCCCGGATGCAAGCTCACAGCCGCGCGCCTCTACGCGCACGGCCAACTTGCCCGGTGGAAATCTTTAAAAAAAGACTTCTGTGATAGCTGGACAGGAAGCATGACATACTTTATAAATATACACATAGATTACAATTTCTCACAGCATCATGTAGATTCATCTTTACGTGTAGCCATCTAGATTCTTTACAGTAGCGTCCCCGATAGGAGCGAAGTCCCAGATAAGAGCGTTAACAGCCTCTCCAACTTCGGCATAGCTATACTCGAGAATATTTTCCCAGATTGCACACAAATGAAAGTCGTAGTACGCGTTTTCAACCGAACTTCCAGATAAATGTCTGAACTGACAAATTTATACCGCACTTTTATCTGGCTGTCGTAGTATAGGCCCTAAGTTTTATAATACACAACTAACAGATAAACCGAAGTTTAAACTGAACCAACCATTTAAACCTTTATTATAATACCAGCCCATAGAGTTACATGCCGGCAGTTTCAAACGGGCGTAACGAATATGATACGAGCTCATCTGCAAAAATAAAATGGGAGACCCGAGAATAAAATCAACCAAACCTCATGGCGCAACAGCCCTGAGGAGCCATTAACTACCAAGCGACCGCCGTTCAGCCCGAAGGCAAACCTATGAATAACGAATGTAAATTTAATTACAGCAGGAAAAAGTAAGTAATGCAATATGAGGGAAAGTCAATAAGTATCTGCAATCAATTTTTATAATTTATTACAAAAAGAGTACACACATTTTATATCCATTTTCAACAGTCACTCTTCAGTCAGTTCGGAAAAAAAAGTTTGGGAATGCTGCGAATATAACGGTCGGAAGTAACCATGTACTGAGAAAAAAAACAACAACCTGACCGATAATTCATCAGGCACTAATAGCGCACTATACAACAAACCAACCTGCACATCGTGCAGAAGCCTCTGCTGTTAAATGTGTGGGTTCTCTGTATCCCACATCCCACTGTTCTATGAAATGACATATCCACTCAAATGAGAGCATGGTTCGTCACTCATAAAACAAAATCCCATGCCACTACATCCCTTATGGGCCTTGGCCCACCTGCGACCGCCGCTCAGCCCGAAGGCCTGTGAATTACGAAGTGACGCATGGTCAGTCTCTCAGTAGTTATCCTTGGGTTCTTCGCTGTTTTTTCTCATTAGTTATGGAACCAGTACTAATTCACTTGTGAACGACTTGCACGCAACGTTTTGATAGTATTGTAGAACCAGGAAACTGTCTACGAAATCTTCTAAGGCACCTATTAATTAGTTTCCTCTTCTTGTGCAAACAACACCGAGCCAAAAACAATCGTGATAATACCCTCACGCCGTAAAACACTAAGGCCGCTATTAGCCGTAGGCGACTAGTGGCGCAACTAGTTGCTCAGGCAAGTCGCGGACCATTGAATCAAATGGTACACACACGCACATTAATGGTGTCCCGACATAATCAACACTACCACACTCCAGTACTGAAAAGAACGGGAGAGAGTGAAGGGATAGTGTTGAAGGCCACTCCAGTACTGAAAAGGAGGGGAAGAGAGTGAACAGGTAGTGCTGAGTACACAGTGTGTGTATTCAGGCATTATACTGTAGCATTGTAATAAAATGGCTCCTATCCTATCACAGGCGAATCGAGGCCATATTATTGGCATGTAGGAGGCTCACATGGTCCCCCAAGCAATAGCACAAGCAATACCATGCAGTCTTAAGACACTTTGGAGATGGATAGAAATATGGCAACAACTACTCCGGAACAGGATGCTGGAATCATTCGAACTAAGGACAAGTCTCCATTTGCAACTATCGATAATGCGATTGTTGCATTGGAATTGCCAGCAAGACGGACTACCGCGAGTCGCCGAGTCCACGCGGCAGGTATTTACAATCGCCGAGCTGCGAAAAAGGGGCGACTTCTTCCTACCCACAGTGAAGTTCGCGTAGGCACTCTTTTTTTTTTTTTTTTTTTTTTGCTATTTGCTTTACATCGCACTGACACAGATATGTCTTATGGTGACGATGGGATAGGAAAGGCCTAGGAACTGGAAGGAAGCAGCCGTGGCCTTAATTAAGGTACAGCCCCAGCATTTGCCTGTTGTGAAAATGGGAAACCACGGAAAACCATCTTCAGCGCTACCGACAGTGGGGCTCGATCCCACTATCTCCCGATTACTGGATACTGGCCGCACATAAGCGACTGCAGCTATCGAGCTCGGTCGCATAGGTTTTGCACTACAAGAAAGTGTTACTCTACGACAGGAATGGGAAATTACAATTTGGTTGGATGAAAAGGTATTTTGCTCCGATCCAGGTAAACCGCTGAAGTGCTGACGTCCAGTTTGAAAGAGTTATGAAGAGCCCTTTGTCCAGGTAACTAATCAGTCAGGTTGCGTCACGTGGCGTATTGGGGTGGATAAGTGGTGCTGGTCCAGGAAAGTTGATAGAGGTCACTCCACATATGATTGCTTGTGAAAACGTGGACATTTTAGAGGGTGCCGATCTTCCTAGTGCTTGAGCTATTTACCCCTTAGAAGAAGTTCCTGAAATGCTCTGTTCACACTGCACATGTAACCGAAGCTTTCTTCAAACAGCATTCTGACGTTCACGTGCTTGACTGGCCTCCCAAGCCGGCTGACTTAAACATAATATGGGCACGAATGGTAAACATGTGGGTTCCAGGTCAGGAGAGGACAAGAGCGGCTCTGTTAATGCACTGCCATCGAGTTTGGGCGAATCTAAGGAACGAACATCTGATAAGATTCCATTCCCAAGCAGCTAGAGCAAGTGATAAACAGGAACAGGGCTTGGACTAATTGTTAATTCCGGGAGGGAGGAGGAACCTGTCACTTATTGTTGTAAAGTCAGTACTTTACACAACTCTTCAGTTATTTAATACCCATTTCACAATTAGTTCTGAGTTAATTTCCATTTTTTCTTGAAATTATATATGTATAGACAGTGCATATTATGTTTATTATTTTACCGTACATTACATTTTATTTATATATTTTCGAGGAAGATGCGATATGTTCATATTTTTGATAAGATATTTCTGTAAAAGTGTGTTAATTTTATAATAATTAGTTATGTTGAGATGTTGCTATAATAGTATTTTTGTTGTAAAGACTTATTTTATGCAAATTGAATTTGAATTATATTAAATAATTTTCAGATGTATTTTCTCACTTAACATTACGCCCACACACCACACTGCAACGCCTGTATATATGTACATACATGTTCACCTATATTCTAGATTAAGTTATGCTATACTGCTATTATGTTATGTTACAGATCTAGCCACCACAGTTAATCAAGCGAGGGAGGAATGAGATAAGAAATACATCGTGACGAAGGCAACTCAGCCTTAATAAGGGACGACCCATTCCACCCCCGCCCCCTACCAGCGTCAAGGGAGTGGACAGATAACCACCCCTGATAATATCATTGAATTATATGATGTACTTGTTTTTACAGGACACGAGAGCGGAAGAGAGCGGCCCGCACTTTAATGTTTTTTAAATGTATATATGTACAAATTGTTGCAGAGACAAGTGTGTTCCAACAACACCGCATACATCGAGAGGCGGAAGAAGACAGCCTTTGGCTTTGACGCTTGGCTTTAATTCCCCCCCTCTCCAAAAGGAGACCTGGCACCAGGACTGCTGGCTGCTGGGCAAAGGGACGAACCTGTGGCCCAGAGCCCAGACACTAGCAGACCTGAGCTGCACCAGGCAGTGACAAGAAGGACTGATCCCCTTAATAACAGAAAATGGCAAGGAAATGGTTATGTTTGCATGACACATAATCCTAACTAACACAACCTCTGGTCTATCTCCAGCCCACATCCTTGCATGTGCTATCAAAAGAAGTCAGGTTTTACATGTAGGCTCTCTTCTTTCTGCCTATGTGGTTTTTCCCTGACCCTTCAATACCATACTTCAACACCATATACCTAACACAATCTCGTCTGGTAACGTGTCTGACATGGGAACAGGCAGATACTCCTTGTATCACTTCCCACTCTACCCAGCTATCTCTTTTCTACTTAGGGCCGTTTTCCCCAAATGAGTTTAAACTAGGTTTATTTTAATCTGGTTTAAGTCTGAGTTTAAACTAACATTCATTTTCCCCATATTGGTTTAAACTTTGTATCAAGTTTAATCCTGGCTCAGAGTTAAACCTTCAATATTGTTGGTTTAAACTGCTGTTTATATTCAACTTTCTTGACATTTTATTAACGTATCTGTGATTTTCCTAATAGAAGGGTTAGTTTTGACTACCAGTACTGCAGCACTTTAATGAAAAACGTACTAAAATTATAACCTAGTATTAGCATTAGAAAAATGGGAGAATTTATTGAAGTCTTTGGTTAAATAGGAAATAATTTTGATGTGCAAGAGAGGTTAAGAAGCCGCGTTCCAACAAAAGTTTACAATCTTGGAAAATCGGATGTAACGGAGTTCTTTGATGGATTTATAATTCATAAGCGAACAGCAAGGATTGTCTAGTATCGAAGAAGGATTCATTTAAAACGTCAACTGCACGAAATAATGCTATTTCGCTAGAAGCAATGATTCTGGTTGCTTTAAGATATGATGCAGCAGGCATTTTTTTCATTAACAACGGGGACCACAGACCTTAAATTGCAGTCTCCTTATAATATTATATACTGTAAAATACTGTTCGTGGTATGAATACTGTAATGTGAAGCATAAAAATATTCCTACATAAGTCGTGTAATACGTCCGCTCTTCATGCGATACCTGGTGGCTGTGGTCGTTAAAGCGTGAAGTCAGCATCGTCCGAATCCGTGACAAGGCGGTTCGAGTCTAATTTGTCGAAAATATTTTTACCATCAGAATGTTGACCGGCTTGGTAGGAGAGGCGGTGGTATACAATTTCTAATCGCTAGATTATATATTTATAGGATCAGAAAAAACAAAGTATTTCATGCTTGCTAGTAAACTTGTAATAGAATAGATTATAGTTAAGAATGTTTCATCGTAGCCTATCTATTGCCAGCATACCAGCAATAGAAATATTAATGCTATAGGGAGAAGAGTATTATGCATACAGTACGACATATCGCGAACTTGGTTATGTTATAAACAAATATGGAATCAAGTAATACATCTCCAAATAATACATGCTCAGTGGTCTGTCTGCTGGATCCGAGGTTTGTGAGATTGATCCCGGCCGAGGGCGATGGATTTTGATAGAAGATAGATCCCGAGCATGCTTGGAATTTGTTTACTTGAAATTCACATAAATGTTGATTTTCTGAGGAAAGGAATACCGTAGGCCTATTCCTGAAAGACCAGGATTTTAAAATTTTAAACGTTCCCATGTGTTCCGTAAGACAATACAGACATCAAAAGACACGTATTAGGCCCACGGTACTTGTTTATGGTAAAGCATGACAGAGAAAAATAAGAAATAAAAGTGCGTTCCAATAAATTGTAGACAGCAATAGGTAGAATTATATGACACAACACTTCGCACAAATGTAAACAATTTATTTATCAGTAAAGCTAATATCCCGCCGAATTTGTTCTTTATTCACTACGCACGATAGCATTAATTCGCCACAAACAGCTGATATTATTACAGAAATGTCGGTCATTGAATTACTTGGCTCTGATTGGCCAATTCCAATCGACCATGCCTTCGACTATTCCTTCAGTGCAGCCAACCTTAGCGCCAACGACAGCTCGCCCGTTTAAACTAAACGGGTGTCAGAAATTGGTGGAGAAAATGGACGCAACTTTAAACTAGGTACTAAAGTTAAACGGGTTTAATTTATACCAGGTTTAACTCGATTTGGAGAAAATGGCCCTTAGAAATTAATAGCATGTCGGAGGCCATGTAGATTGAGTCGATGGTCACGGCGGGGGAGCGGCCTACGGGAGACCCCCCCCGTAAAAAAAAAACCCTGCAAGTGTGGCCAGGCACTGCTGAGCGGGAGAGCGGAAAACACGCAAAGAAAATGGACCCCGGCCCATTCTCGAGCGGGCGACCTTGAAGACGCGTCTTGTCCGTTGTCCCGCAGCGTCTTCTTCCCGCAAGTGTGGCCAGTTCCATGAAAGTCAGTGTTGTGCATTTTTGTTACACTGCGAGAAAACACGCAAGTGTGGCCGTACCGTAAGGCTCCTTTCACACTACACGGTTTCGACCGTACGGCAAAAAAACCATACGGCTCTTTTGCCGTGGATGTTGCTTTCACACTGCAACGTTTTTTTTGCCGTGGGAAGCTCACTGCATGTCTTGATGCTAGTCATACAAGAGAGTCATTTTAATAATAGGACGATTTCTTAATATTAGTAGTTTGTGGCTGGTGAAATTGTATCATAAGTATATATTTGTGAATCTGTATTATGTATTAATATACACTGTATACACACACACACACACACACACACACACACACACACACACACACACTGAAAATACACTTAAGTTACCAAACACAATTTTTTCTTTGTCTTAAATTAGATCAAAATCTGGTTTTAATTTCATAGTAAACTTCACGCCAGGCTTTTCTTGTCGCATTCCGACCTTTATAAATGCAGCAGCGGCGATTTGTGGAGGAAAAAGGCCATGAAGGCCTTTGGAGGAGTGGAAGGTAAAGGCTTCCACCATTGTTAACCGCGGCACGTGATGGGGTAGAGTGGCTGGAGTAGGCTGAGTGAACCTCAGGGCCATATGCACCTCCGGAAGTGAAAATCTCGTTTCTTAAATTTTACGACTTCCTGACGGGGATTCGAACCCACGTTCTTCCGGGCGGACCGAGCACGCCTTTACCGCCGCGGCCACGCAGCCCCTTAGTACAGAAAACATTACATTATTATTCCATTTTAGGTGGCTGAAACTAGGACATAATTTAATTATTTTAAAAACGAATTTGTACAAGCCCTGTTGTCTTATCAGATCAATCTTTCTTTTATTTTCTTTAATTATCAATAAAATTATTTTCGGGAATACGCACAGAATGTAGTCTGTCGCGGCTAACCGATTTGTATAGCGCCATACCAAGTAGTGGAGACTTTGCATGTCCTGTGAGGAAAGGTGGCAGGGGTATATTTAATTGCCAAGGTCATGGACGCTGAGGTATGATTCACTCGCTTGCCGCGCATTTTCGTCTATCTGGCAATCTCGTTAGTGTGTTAGTTTCGTAGTGTGTAGTCAAATTCTAAACGAATTTTAATTGTATTATCACGCCGTACTTCTGTTTAATTTTAGTGCATGTGTAAAATTGCCCCTTTGATGAAAGTTTTATTGTATGGTATTGAATCAAAATCTAAAAAACCTATTAACCCACTTAAGTTGGTAGCCTGACAATCTTTACCTCTCTGCGAAATTAGCCTACCACTTTGAGCTTTTCTTAAAAGTTTTGGTGTATATACACACCCCCACACTATATACCACAAACCCGGGTACGTTTTGTTGTTTGTACATTTTGCCCCCCCCCCCCAACACACACGTCCAATACAATCGCCACTACTGTGGAAATGTCTAGCGTTATGTCCCAGTATGGACCAGAGTAATAAGAATTTCAGAATCTGCGACAGCCATTTCACAAAACCAACGATAAATCCTACAAAACAACGCACTGAACATTTTAATAACAAAGTAAAACAATAAAACACTACGATACCAATACGTATAACTTGTGTCTAGATACCCTCGCGTTATCTCCTCTACAGCTGCTCGAGAGCTGGCGTAAGATTAAAAAACCGTGCAGTTAGAAAGCATGCATTTAGCTGCGTGCGCCACTGAGTCAACGGCAGCCGTCCATTCCAGCGGCAAGACACGGCTGCTACACGGCACGGTTGCCGTGCCGTGTAATGTGAAAGGTCTCATGCTCTTCTTCACGCCACTAAAGGAATGTCGCCGTACGGTTTTTTTGCCTTACGGTCGAAACCGTGTAGTGTGAAAGGAGCATAACTAATATCCGCCTGATATACCTGTCCGCACATACGGAAACGTCTCTCAAGTTCGTGTTTTCACACAAGCTTGACGTAATGCGGAAGTTAGAACGCAATTGAGTGAGCGATACGCCTAACCATTATCTTTCTTCATTACCATGCTGTAGTTGGGCGAATATTTTACTTATTGTGATACTTTATTTATTGAACATGGAGACATCAAATAAACAACAGCAAAGGAAGGAGATGGCAAAATAATTTAAAAGTTGAATAAATAGTGAAACCAAACAAAACCCCATGGCGCAACAGCTCCGAAGGGCCATGGCCTACCACGCGACCGCTGCTCAGCCCGAAAGCCTGCAGATTACGAGGTACCATGTGGTCAGCAAGACGAATCCTCTCGGCCGTTATTCTTGGCTTTCTAGACCGGGGCCGCCATCTCACCGTCAGATAGTTCCTCAATTGTAATCAGGTAGGCTGAGTGGATCTCGAACCAGCCCTCAGATCCAGGTAAAAATCCCTGACCTGGCCGGGAATAGAACCGAGGCCACCAGGTAAGAGGCAGGCACGCTACTCTACACCACGGGGCCGGCATCACAATATACAACAGATTAACATAATCACGCCGTACAAACACGCAAGTGTGGCCACGTGTTGTCGTCAAGCTGCGTGAAAAACACGCAAAAATCCAGCGTGAACAAACCGCAAGTGTGGCCACCCCCCTTGCAGGTCGTCCAGCTGCGTGAAAAACACGCAGTCCCGCTGCGGGAAAACACGCAAGTGTGGCCGTAGCCTTATGGTCGCCCACGGCAAATAGGTACAGGCATGCACATTAATGGTGTTCCAACATAAACAACCAACACTGCCTCACTCCAGTACTGAAAAGGGGAGAGAGTGAAGGGGTATTGTTGATGGCCAATCCGGTACAAAACAAAGGGGAAGAGAGTGAAAGGGTAGTGTCGAAGGCATACCCTAATGACTCACCTTCTCGCTTAACGCATTACTGCATGTAGACAGCCCGCTACAAGACTTCGTTGTGATCGAAATGGGCACAGTGGCGGATGTATTGAAGGACAGCATTAGGTTACCTACTCGTCCGGCCCCGCGGTGTAGGGGGCAATGCGTCCGACCGCCCCGATCCACTGATCGCCCGGTAATTACATGCTCTGGCAACTAAGTTGCCCCACTAGTGGGCCACAGCTAATAGGGGCCTAATAATCACTAGCGAACTGCTATGTCAGCTGTCAAATCTTCTTATCACGCCTAGCTTAACACAAGCCACATGGCACATGCCCGGGAATCCCCGCGACCAGTGAGCGGAAGTGTGAAGTCTACTCTAGATTATATTCTCAGGACACTATGTAATTCTCAATGTACACTGGCAGATAAGACAAATCCAACCGCTTGACAAGGCCTATATGTTACGCGTTATCCCGATGTAAGATTCTAACATGATAGTGTTCTATGTCCTGCTTATGAATCTTGGTACATTCTGCTCCACATGTCCAACCGGTATTAATTCTTAGCAGTCGGGAAAAGAATATGGACAAATGACAGCGAACTACGAAGTTAATGGCTAGATCGAAACAGTAAATACTATATATTGAGCGAAACGTTCGAAAACTTTGAAGTCGACTAAAAAGAATGATAAATTACAGCACACATCTGAGCAAATGGAAACTGTATCGCCAAAGGGAGTTTTCCCTAAATATTGGCTGAAAGGATTGTGTTCCAAGAGGATAACACGGCTGGCACAGATCGCTTCTCGTCCTGCAACGCCCCGCTAAAATGAACATTTAGGCCGACTGCCTCTCGAAAACAATGAGCGTATGTTGTATGTTCCTCGCATTTAATATTATATCAGAATTTGAATCACTACAATATAATTCACCTCTCGGGCGGATACAAACCCTGTGGATACCGCCAACAAAAAATATATCTATAGATACGATTGTTCGCGAAAAAAAACCCAGCCAGGAACTTACACAATATCGTGCGCTCATTGTTTTCGTGAGACTACAAACTACCGCTAGCACACCTAGCCTGAAAAATGACCGTTTTCGCATCCCAGGGAATAGGTAGAGTATGTGTAACACTGTTCAAAAGCAGCAAGAGAGCAGGAGTCCTCGTGGTTAAATATAGACACTAGTCATTGCTAGCATGACTCACGCCTCCCTTGGCATCCACGGAATACCTGCACACGGAGCGCCAAATCCAGTGAAATCACTAAGCTGTTAATAATAATAATAATTATTATTATTATTATTACCTGAAAGCCGCCAATGGGGGTAAATATTTATCGAAGAATTCCCCTATATACGACATTGGTTTTTTTTTTTTTTTTTTTTTGCAATTTTCTCTATGTAGCACCGGCACAGGTAAGTCATACGACGACGACTGGGTAAAAAATGACTAGAAGTGGGAAGGAAGCGACCGTTGCCTTAAGGTACAGTACCAAATCTTGTCTGGTGTGAAAACGAGAAACTATGGAAAACTATCTTCAGGGATGCCGACAGTGGGGTTCGAACCCTCTATCTCCCGAATACAAGCTGATAGCTACGTGACCCGAACTACGCAGCTTCCGTGCATTTCTTGTACAATTACCTTTTGGCACTTTTGCAACTGTTAAAATATCGCTCTCGACATTGCAGCATTTAACTGGCCACGGCTAAAAACTGCCCGAAGTAAAGAGACCCAAACGTCAATTGAGGTTTATCGATCGTGCTTTTTTTAAATGCGAAACGAATGGGACATTGATGCCTCTTGAAAGAAAATGGAAGGGTTTTATCTAATAAGTCAATTCCACTGATTACAACTCTCTCACGGGCTTGATCTCAACTTGCTATTTCCAAATCTAAACAGTTTTCGCACATACTTCTTCCAATTAGGCCCTAATCTGGATCCGGTAAAGAGCCGTTAGGCAACATTCCGACTTTTAAGGAGCCTATGGCTTCAACTTTTAGAATACCGGGCGAGCTGGCCTTGCGGTTAGAGGCGCGCTGAGAGCTTATAACCAGGAGATAGTGGGTTCGAATCCCACTGTCGGCAGCCCTGAAGATGGTTTTCCGTAGTTTCCCCATTTTCACACCTGGCAAATGCTGGGACTGTACCTTAATGAAGGCCACGCCTGCTACCCACTCCTAGGACTTTCCTATCCCATCGTCACCATTACGACCTATCGGTGTCGGTGCGACGTAAAGCCACTAAGGAAAAAAAAAAAAAAAAAAAAAAAAAAAGAGAGAAACCATTAATAGGGTAGTGGTGGGCAAACGATACCCGCGTTCAAGCGGGATCCAGCCGACCCGATACGCGCCGAGGTTCGAGCCTGTTCGAAGCAAGCTCGAGCAGTCACGTGACCGAAGGCGAAGTCTGACTCGGGCTACAGCGCGAACATGCAGATAAGCAAATAGCATATGAAGTGAAGCACATTCACGCAGGTGTGTGCATAATATTGATAAACATCGTGCGTGCTGTCAAATTACTACATTATGTCATTGACGTACGGCCTATATCTTACGGGGAATAAAGATTGCCCATAAAATTGGAAGGCTTGGATTATGATAATATGCCATGTAAAGGATATATTTCCCGCGTATTAACGGAAGTATTTCCTCCCAAGGCAGTACTTGTATATACGGTCACAACCGTCCGTTTCACGAAAAATTATGAATATAGTAATATTATTCTTACAATGTCATGCTTTGGACGGCTAAGACAGGTGTGCAACCAGCGGCGGTGGGCTCTCAGGAGCACGTAATTTTACTTTTCTTGTACAATCACATATTAGTCTCGGGAAAATGCACCGATTGCAAGGGTTCTACCATATTATGAGTAGAAAAGCAACCGTACAAGGAACTGTTAGTGAAAAGATTTAAGCTAGCGATTTTCTACTTATTTGCATTCTACTTTGGTATATTTCAGACGTGAACACAAATTTTGTTGTGAACCCCCTGAAAATGTGGTCACGAGCCGCCGCTGTGTGTAACGCGGTAGGCGAGGTTCTGTTGTCCGGGATGTTGGGGGTTTTGAATCCACTCCTTGGGAGTGTGACACTTTTTGCTCGTATAGAAGAATTTGAGCAAAAAAGGATCGACACCTCATAAAGAGGGTACACAGATACATACATAAATTATCATTAAAGACTGGTATGCCTTTCAGCGTTCAGTCGGCAAGCCTCTGTGCTAAACATCGCCACAATCCTCGATTTGCAACTAGTGTTGTGGCCTTATTTAGCTCTATACCTCTTATCTTTAAATCGTTAGAAACCGAGTCTAACCACCGTCGTCTTGGTCTACCTCTACTTCTCTTACCCTCCATAGCAGAGTCCATTATTCTTCTAGGTAACCTAACCTCCTCCATTCGCCTCACATGACACCACCACCGAAGTCTGTTTATGCGTACAGCTTCATCCATCGAGTTCATTCCTAAATTAGCCTTTATCTCCTCATTCCGAGTACCCTGCTGTCATTTTTCCCACCTGTTTGTACTAGAAATCATTCTCGATACTTTCATGTCCGTTACTTCTAACCTATGAATAATATATCCCGAGTCCACACAACTTTCGCTCCCGTAAACCAAAGTTCGTCTGAAAACATACCGATGTAAAGATAGTTTCGTCTGGGAGCTGACTTCCTTCTTACAGAATACTGTTGATTGCAACTGCGAGCTCACTGCATTAGCTTTACTACACCTTGATTCAATCTCACTATATTACCGTTCTGTGAGAACACACAACCTAAATACTTGAAATTATAGACCTGTTCTAGCTTTGTATCACCAATCTGACATTCAATTCTGATGAATTTCTTACCTACTGACACCAATTTAGTCTTCGGAAGGCTAATTTTCATACCATACTCATTGCACCTATTTTCAAGTTCCAACATATTAAGTACCCCAGTGTCCGGTTCCATGGCTAAATGGTTAGCGTGCTGGCCTTTGGTCACAGGGGTCCCGGGTTCGATTCCCGGCAGGGTCGGGAATTTTAACCTTAATTGGTTAATTTCGCTGGCACGGGGGCTGGGTGTATGTGTCGTCTTCATCATCATTTCATCCTCATCACGACACGCAGGTCGCCTACGGGAGTCAAATCAAAAGACCTGCATCTGGCGAGCCGAACTTGTCCTCGGACACTCCCGGCACTAAAAGCCATACGCCATTTCATTTTTTTTCAAGTACCCCAGTATGGCAAACATCTTTTCCCTTGGTACCCTGTCATATGCTTTCTCTACATCTACGAAAAATAAACACAACTGCCTATTCCTCCCGTAGCATTTTTCAATTACCTGGCGCATACTGAAAATCTGATCCTGACAGCCTCTCTGTGGTCTGAAACCACACTGGTTTTCATACAACTTCCTCCCAATGACTGATCGCACCCTCCCTTCCAAGATGCCATTGAATACTTTACCTGGTATACTAATCAATGAGATACCTCAATAGTTCCCTTGCTTATAGATAGGTGCAGTTACTGCTTTTGTCCAATCTGAAGGTACCTTACCCACACTCGATGCTAATCTTACTACTGTATGAAGCCATTTCATCCCTGCCTTCCCACTATACTTCACCATTTCAGGTCTAATTTCATCTATTATTGCTGCTTTATGACAATGGAGTATTTACCATCCTTTCCACTTCCTCAAGCGTAATTTCACAATCATTTTCCTCCTCCCCATGAGCTTGGCTGTTCACAACACGACCAGGAAGATGATCTCTTACGTTGAGAAGATGTTCAAAATATTCCCTCCACCTCTCCAGAGATTCCCTGGGATCTATGAGTTCACCTGAATTACTTAAAACACTGTTCATTTCCTTTTTCCCTCCCTAAGATTCTTTATTACTGTCCAGAAAGGTTTTCCCCTGCTGCTTGATCTAGCTTTTCCAGGTTATTACCAAAATCTTCCCAGGACTTCTTTTTGGATTCAACACTAATTGTTTCGCTCTGTTTCTTTCATCTACGTACAAATCCCTGTCTGCCTTGGCCCTTGTTTGGAGCCATTCCTGATAAGCCTTCATTCCACCAAGATGTTTGCGTTTTCCCATCTTTACACACAAGTTGTTCCTAGGCATTCCCTTCCTGTTTCTACTACAGCATCCCTGAATGCCACCTATTCTCTTTCTATATCCTGAAACTGCTCACTGTCTACTGTTTGAAATTTCTCACTAATATCCATGCACTTCTGTCTAATTTCCTCGTCCTGGAGATTTTCTACCCTTCTTTTTGCAGACAGCTTTTACTTTCTCTACCCTAAGCCTACAGATACTTAGTTCACTTCAAATCAAATAATGGTCTATATCATCGAAAAATCCCTGGAAAACTCATATTCCTACCAACTTCCCGAATTTGAAATTGGTTAAGATATAGTCTATTATGGATCTGGTACCCATAGCCTCCTACGTGTAGCGATGAATAGCCTTATGCTTGAAGAATGTTTTCGTAACTGCTAAGCCCATACTAGCACAGAAGTCCAGGAAATGCTTCCCATTCCCATTAGTTACCATATCTTCCCCACATTTACCAATCACCCTTTCATATCCTTCAGTTCTATTTCCAACTCTCGCATTGAAATCGCCCATTAGCACTATTCTATCCTTGCTGTTGACCCTGATCATGATGTCGCTCAATGCTTCATAAAACTTGTCAACTACATCCCACTTTGTACCCTCACACGGTGAATACACCGAGACAATTCTTGTCCTAATTCCTCCAACTGACAAATCTACCCACATCATTCGCTCATTTACGTGCTGAACAGAAACTATGTTGCGTGCAATGCTATTCTTGATAAACAACCCTACCCCATACTCTGCCCTTCCCTTTCTAACACCCGTCAAGTACACTTTATGATCTCCTATATCTTCCTTGTCGTCTCCCCTTACCCGAATATCACTTACTCCTAGCACATCCAGATGCATCCTCTTTGCTGACTCAGCCAGTTCTACTTTCTTTCTTACATAAGCCCCATTAATATTGATGACTCCCCATCGAATTCCAGTTCGTTCGCCAAGTTGTTTCCAGGGAGTCCCTCGCCTTTCAAATGGGGTGGGACTACATTACTCCCATAGGTCCTAGGCTTGCTCGAAATGTTCTTAGCTCAGTAAATTCACGAAGCAGCATGCTACCCTACTTCCACATAGTCCAAGTGAGGATCTCTCCTGTAAAGGGTTACGGACCACCGGTGGATTGTATAGTCCTAGCCGCCTGAGCACAAGGAGGGCCATGATTCAGAATATGTTTCGAGATGCCCACTCCCATTCCACAGCAACTGGTATACCGACTCTCAGTACCACTTACTAGGCCACTCAGCCGTTGCCCATGGTTGACGAACTAGGACGTGACTACAGTAACCCACAAGACAATTGGAGAAAAACTGCAGATACTCGTTGACTTGCCTACATATACGGGAGACCCTGAATGGTTTTGAACTACCGGGCATAAGCCCAATGACTATCAAATTAATTAAGAACGGCAACTTACAAAAAATAATGTCTTTTTGCAGAAGTGAACCTTTTGTTATGTATCATTTGCTAAAATTCTGGCTGGCAGTTCAATAACATCTATGGAGAGGTAGACACCATTACAGATTTCTAGCAAAAAAATCAGCGAATTCCATTCTTTTTGTAGTTTTGCCTGAATTCTTTTATGTAAGCAGTGTGTTTCGAAGAAGGGTCAAAGAGGAAAGTATTTAATACAAAAATAAGCAATTGTTTGACATTAAGCATAATAAGAACAACCATTTTTCCACCAGAAGGAATGGAATGTCATTACCTATGATACATTTTATAAGACTATTCCATACGTGCCAACTTTACAAAACCAAAAATCAGGAGATTTTGATTTGAAAATCAGGAAAAATCAGGAGAAATCAGGAGATGAAATTGGTCAAAATTGCTTATTCTACATGTCTTGCGCAACACAGTACTACGATATATTTATAAGACTTATTGTCTCAAAGCCCGACTGTTGCTATACGAGACTACAAGGCTAAAAATTACACATCTCTATTCCCTCACAGGAAGTACGTGAGTGGGATAATCGGTCTCTGATAAGCCTACCGAAAATAGTATGAACTCATGCTCCACATGTGTGAATCAGTCATGCACTTAGATGCCATTACTTAGAAATGCAAAAATTAATATATTGCATCAAGTGCCCACCCAACTATGTGAAGCACAATGCTATTTGGATCAAATAACTAGCTGATGTTTCCGTGTTTCGCTACGGAATTCTCAGAAAGACTGTCCTTATAGTTTTCCCAACTCTAGTCAACATGTCATTACGACGATGCCAGTATGAATGTCACGATTAAAAGCAATGTTTCATACGAAATATTCGATAAAATGAAAACAGAACATTTTCTCACTTTTAGCGAAAAGTACTGCAGTGTCAATCTATCAGTTCAAAGTTTCAGAGCTAGAATGACCGGGCTGCAGACAGCCGCGAACACTCCTGTGTAATTATTCTGTTTAAGTGTGCACACTGCTCATTCAAATCACTACCTCAGAGTAGGGATCGAATAGCTGGAATACTATGATGATCCAGTGTGTTACATACCAGTAGTATCAGAAAATTTATGAACCAGAAGAATGGCATGCTAAAAAAAAAAAAAAAAAAAAAAAAAAATCCTACTCTCGTTATTTACCCAAAAAGAACTAACATTTTGCAATAGGTATGATATAATATTTGGGAATTAATTAATATGACCCAGCACGAAGGATTATAGAACATTGGAATTCTTGCTTTCTTTGTATTAATGATTTCGTGAATTGATGAGTTTGTGGATTGTGACTTGGAAATTCATTATATTTCATTTAACTGATAAAAAATTATTTTAAGCGTAAGCTATGATTATACTTGCCCTGGGTGCAATGCTTACAGATTTTTCCAGCTATTGATTAGTGACATTATCGATATGCATTTTTTCTATTACATAATAAAATAGATGCATGGGTAGGTTTAGGAGTTCGGTAAGTGAGCAAAATTTGTGTAGCTGAACCCTGATGATTGGTGTCTGTGCAATTTATTTGAAAGCAATCATTAAAACGCAGACTGAAGTCTAAGCAGTTCCTTCCTTTAATCCGCTCTACACTGTTGATATAGGTTAGTGACTTTCAGCTTTGCTTGTTATAGTGTTGTAAGTAGGTCGAGCATGTGTTTATAAAATTTCTTAGACAATACTACACAATTTTGTGGAAAAAAAAAAACTTGGGTCATGTTTTACGTAACAATTCTTCTTTATGGAAATTATGTATATTATCACTGTTAATTATATTATCTAGGTTTTTATCGGTGAATACAAAAAAGCTGTTTAGGAAAAATCTTTTCCAAGGGAAGAACCTCCAGACAAAAATTTTAAAATTCTTTCGCTGCGGTAATCGACTTTTGTCGACTTTGTACTTTCCTGCTATAGTTTCCGTGTGCTTCTGTAATAAAGGCGATTTTAATAATGCAAACATCTATAGTCGTGTATGGACTATGTACCAAGCATTGTTTGAAAATGTTGCCACCAATACTGGACCTATGTTTATTTGTTATCTTTCACCCGCCAATATTCCTCTCAGCTGTCTGGCCGACAGCAGGCTGCACTTAGCAGCTAGGAGCACGCGGAACAACTTCAGCCCTTTCAGACCCAGTGATGTCAAATAGCACCATCTAATTTGATATTGTTTCTAGTAACTAAGACATTAATTCACTAATTTGCCATGAATGATTTAATTATATTGTGTTTACTCCATGCTTTCATTTTACTTTAGTTTCCATGCCTTCATGTAGTACTGCACCCTAGTCGAAGTAATATAAATACTACTGCAGTGAATGCTCTCAGTGCCTAGTGTCAGTTGCAGAATTAATTTGAAATAAGCTTGAATACTCTGCATTGTTGGAATGGAATTGTTGTTAATTTAAAAGTTAAGGTTCTGCTGATTTGTTTTAAGTGATTATTACGGTTGTTTTCTGTGAAATACTTTGTTGAACATCAAAATTGAAAGTCACGATTCCATTTGGGATCATTGGGATCCAGGTATGTAATTTGGGGCATGAAATTTGCTCAGTGTAGCTGTATCTTGTGCTTTGTGAATAAATAAATAAATAAATAAATAAATAAATAAATGAACATATTTTACTGCGTCTCTGTAGATGTACCGTACATTTACGTTATATCATTCGCGGGAAATATTCAGAACTGCTGTTATAGGCTACAGCTGTCCTTTTTGCTTCTAGATGGCAGTGGAAGTTCGAAATTATCTCAAGATCAGATTGTCCTATTATCTGAAGCAGAACTGATGAGTCAGACACTGAATATGATATTGTAAATGATGTTCCCCTGCAAAAAGGCAGTTTGTTCATGGATTCTGCTCAGGAGAAAGCTTCAACAGTCCAGTGTCCTATTGATTGTGAAGTGCATGAAAGAGAAAGAATATTGGAAGAAAGAAATGATTAGGAGTCAAAGAAGAACAAGAAACAGGAGGCACGAGATAACAGCTAGTGCCTGACAAGATTATAGCAGAAATTCATTTTTTTTGTAAGTTCTTTACATCGCACCGACACAGATAGGTCTTACGGCGACGATGGGACAGGAAAGGGCTAAGCATGGGAAGGAAGCGGCCGTGGCCTTAATTAAGGTACAGCCCCAGCTTTTGTCTGGTGTAAAAATGAGAAACCACGAAAAACCATCTTCAGGGCTGCCGACAGTGGGGTTCGAACCCACTATCTCCCGATACTGGATACTGGCTGCACTTAAGAAACTGCAGGTATCGAGGTCGGTGAGCAGAAATTCAAGGAACAACACTATCAAATGGAGACATACTGATATTGAAGAGGACGACACTACCTTTGAAGAAAACTTTCCACAGGATTCAGATTCTGATGATACACCTCTACAGCTCTTCAAGAGGTACTGATGCTATGATCGATAATTTCACTAATCAAACAAATCTTTACTCCTGTCAGAAGTCTGGGATGTCTGAACACATTAAAGGAAGAAATGGAACAATTTATAGGTATTCATGTCTTATCTGAAATCGTTCAAATGCCCTCATAAAAAAAAGTATTGGGTTGAAGAGACACGGTACCCACCTATAGCAGAAGTAATGACAAGGAATCTGTTCTACAATCTAAGAACATATTCCCATATCAATGATAACTCCAACGCATTACAACGTGAACACTATAAACTTTTCAAAATCCAGCCCTTTGTAGATTTGAAAAGTGCAATGAGGAAGACGGAGCTGGAAGAACATCTTAGCGTGGACGAGTTTTTGATACCAATTCAAGGGTAGGAGTGGAATGAAGCAGTACATACAGAGCAAACTTCACAAATGGAGCATTAAAGTTTTTGGTCTATATGTTGGTCAAGGGTAGGAGTGGAATGAAGCAGTACATACAGAGCAAACTTCACAAATGGAGAATTAAAGTTTTTGGTCTATATGTTGGTAAGGAAACAGTAAAAGAGAAGACAAGTTGGGAATCGGTGGGGATATAGTGTTGAGTTTAGCTGAAGTAATACCTGAGAATAAGAATTATAAAATGTATGTTGACAACTGGTTTGGTTCTCATGCTCTTGCAGTAGCTCTAAAAGAAAAGGGTATTTGGATGGTTGGTACTGTCCGAATAAATCGAGTACCTGGATGTCAAATGAAAGATGAAAGACAGCTGGAGAGAAGGGAGGGGAAGCTTAGATTACAGAACAGACGTTAGAAACAACATTACGGTGGTCAGATGGCTTGACAACAAGTGTGTCCATGCAATCTCCTCCGTTAGTCTACAACATATTAGTAAAGTTTGACGTTGGTCCGTTGGAACTAAAAACCATATAGAGGTTGGGAGACCTGCCATGATAAAGGTTTACAATCAAGGCATGGGAGGATTAGATCTTTTGGACATTGGTGGTACTGTACAGAACAGACATCAAAGGAAAACATTATGATTTGAAAATTGTGTTCCATCTCATAGATGTCTGCATTGTAAATGCCTGGTTACTGTATAGGCAAAGTTTACATCAGCGAATGGACTTCAAGTTCATGCCCCTAATAAAATTCAGATCTCAAGTTGCATTGAGCTTGATGGATGCAGGCAAGGTAGCAACGGTGAAAAGGGAGAGGCCCACCCTCGGATGAAAAAAAACACTCCTGCAAAAAGAGAACATCCAGTTGCTGATGCTCTGTCTGATGAACTGGGTCACTGGCCTCAGCACCTGGATAACAAAATGCAAGCTTTGCATAAAGTGCTAGTCGCGGGTGAAGTGCAAAAAATGTCATGTAGCTTTATGCTTCAACAAGAACAACAATTGCTTTGAATGAATATTGAATTTTCACGACCGCATTGTAATCGAAACAGACTTTCAACGTATTAGGTCGTGTTACGTACATGTAGTACGTGTTGAAGAGATGTTACGTACAGAACAAAAATGGCCAGCCGGACAGCAGTGGGATCCGAACCCACAACCTCCCGATTTCGCGTCGGTTGCTCTACCAAATGAGCTATGGTGGCCTAGGCCATCTTTGTTCTGTTTGAAAGGATCTGAGCTACAGGTCTGGCACTGCTGCTAGCACATTGTAGAGTGTGCTTAAGTCGCCCGTTGTGGGGCATGTCAATGAATATTGAATTTTCAGAACAAAGATGGCCTAGGCCACCATAGCTCAATTGGTAGAGCAACCGACGCGAAATCGGGAGGTTGTGGGTTCGGATCCCACTGGTGTCCGGCTGGCCATTTTTGTTCTGTACTTAACATCTCTAACACGTACTACATGTATGTAACACGACCTAATACGTTGAAAGTCTGTTTCAATTGCTTTGAACTCTATCATGTGATCTGAGTGTTGGTATGGAATAGAAAGTAGCTTTAGTTAGGACAAATGATTTGACAAATATTATTGTACAGTATTTTGTATTGTGTTTTGTACTGATGCCTTTCCCCCCCCTGAAGTTTATGCAGCGTAAGTTGCATTTTACGAAACAAAAACTATGCTTATCTCTCTCTCTCTCTGACCATAAAAGAACAAAATGTTTACTATTTACAGACACACGATTTATATCTGTCAAATAATCATCTCGTACCAATGGTGCCAATTGGCATCGTGCAATATTTTCTGAAATAAATGGTCAAAAAAATGACACTAATTTTCTTTCATAGACGTCCTACGTAGTAACAAAAACCACTACGATGATTTTTTTCGTTCACGGTTTAATAATTAGGGGCTGAAAGGCTTAGCAATGACAGTGAAGAAGTCGTCAATCTTACAGTGCCCAATTCTGATTCACACTATTCAGTAAATATGGACAATGAAACAAGTGACGATGTGCATAGTGATTGTTCAGAAGAAAGTGCCAACAAGGAAGATATTCATTTTTGTATCGGACTGGCGGGATATTAGTGATGACATAAGAATTACAAAAATGAAATGTGAAGGGGCTAATTTTGATAGAACAGAGAAAAGAGAAATTTTGAATTTTGCTTACCCATAAAGGCAGTTCGCCGGCGAAACGAGGAAGACCTGATTACATACCTCATCCGCACCTGGCGGAGAGGCACTTTCTCGGAGAACAGCAGGACAGGATTCAAACTATTCACTGGCTTATCTTAAAACATAACCTTGCAACTGAACCCATTTCATTCTCTATGGTATTGTGCTTTTCTCTCTGGCCACGTCAAGACTCCATGCAATACGGCATGCTACCCACAAGGTGCTGGATCATTTCGTTGAGGATGCGCATCCACACCTCCAACAGTCCTGGTGTCATTTCATTCAGGTCGTCAACATTTCAATTTCCGACATTTAACGCATGCATATTCAGTAGGAGGTGTTCAATGAAATTGAAGTCTGGATATGCTGGTTAGTTCAGGGTCCAATCAATGATGGGACAGTGGTTCATATTTATTGAAGTATACCAAATGATCATGAGAATTTTCAAGCGTTATGTTACATCCTCAATATAGTGACTTATTTTAGCGTATACTGAATGAAGTCCAGTTCTAGATTAGAACTATTATGGAGAGTTATGCTGTCTATTTTTATTATATGTGTAACCAATTAGTTTATTAAGTGAATATTGAATTTTCACGACCGCACTGTAAACCAAATACGACCTATTGAAAGTCTATTTTGATTTGTTTGTAAAGTGTTTTAAGACCTTACGGCTGATTGTGGCCTATTATCAATAGGAAGAAACTAGTGTCATAAGCATACGGATTGTTTATGGAAGTGTGCAGTGCTGTGAGTTTCCTATTGTGTGAGTTAGTTCATTACTCATCTCCCCTTGTCCAGCTACCAGGTCAGGGTGTTGATGGCACTTCACCGTTGTCTCTCCTTCCACCACTCCTCCTCAGTAGCCTAATTTTATTCCAGTCTGGTGTTTTTCTTATACTGCTTCTGAGTCTAATCATCTTGCTCTGGGCCGCCCTCTCTCTTTCTATCTTCGCCTCGACACTTGTTTTCGTATCCTTCCCTCCTCCATCCTCATAACACGACCAAACCATCTCAAATCGTTCTTCTATCATCAGGTACTTGCTTTATCCCCCATATACACCTGAGCAGCCTATATAACCAATGTAGACCAATAGATCCTGCCGCCTTGATCATTTCCACACATTTCATCCATCCTTGCTCTTTTTTCTTTTTTCATTCGTTTAACAGCCATTTCTACCTCTGCTATTACAATACTACTCTCCATATCTGGATCATCCTCATTTACCACTACTCTCTCTTCTGCATCATTTCTCACATTCAGAATTTATCGAAATAGTCTTTTCACCTATTCTTTACCACCTCAGGGCCTCATTTCCACTTTCTTCCTACACTAAATATATTGCTATTCAATTTACATAGTAAAGTGTATGGATTGATTAAAAAATAAAATAAAAATGTACAAAAACTCTTTTTCGTACATTTTTACCCGCTGAAATGTCTACTGCCCCCCCACCGTTAGAGGAAGATGATTTATGGGTCATGATAAACAAAATGTTGGAATTTAGTGGGGAGAATAGTGATCTTAATGAAGTAAGTTCTGCCGGAAGGGAATTCATTAAGTGACAGGAATTTACCTGGAATATGTACTGCAGGCTTGAATGTACAGGGTTTGGGCCCAGCTGATGTGAATGTTCAGCAGTCACGAGAAAGACAACTCATTCCATTCCAGTTCAAGTAGCGATCATGACAGTGGCGACTATAACACTGAACATTCCAACCAGTCAGCTTAGACTGAAATAGGACAAAGAAGGTCCCACTTTGGTCCAAAATTCCATCATGATGTAAAGTGAGAGTTTTTAGGGAAAACAAAACTTTACTTTTTATGACGAGATGTGCCAGAACAGAGCTGAACAGACAAAAGATGCCCAGCAGAAAATCGCATATAAATCCCAGCTTAGTAAGATGAAATGGAGTTTGAGATCAAGACTGGGTCCAGTTAAATAAGGACGAAATAAACCTTCTCATGGTCATACTGTTGCCACAGGGGATTGTACAGAAACCTAAATTAGGACACTATTTCTCACAATCGCTTGTTGACTACGCCCATTTTCTATGAGCTGATGACCCAGAAGAGATTTTTCCTCACCAGCCTGGGTGGTTGAGGAACTGGCCAGCTTAAGACACCAACTTGGCAGATTCGATCCTGGCTCAGGCCTATGGTGCTCAAATACACCAGCCTATTGCCAGTAATTTACTGGCATGCAAAAGAACTCCTGCAGGACTAAATTCCGGCACCTCAGAGGCTCCGTAAAATCAGTGTTATTATTAGTAATAGATTTTCCTCCACAGCTTTTTACATATCTCTGAGAATGAGGAGTATAATGGACAAATTCCTCCCAACATATACAAGATAAAGCCAGTATATCTGACCGCCTGATAGCAAAATTTTCGGAAGCTCGTACCCCTGATGGCGAAGTGCCAATTGTTGAGAACCTCTTGTTATGAAAAGGGTAGCTTGGGGTGAAAAATTTACATACCAAGGAAACGATAATATTTTGGAATGGAATCATACAAATTATGCAACGCTGGGGCAGGGTATATAACATGATCTACTTCCGCGTGTATCATAATGAACAGCTGTAAAAGAGATAACACCGTGAAGACTGTAAATACTGTAAATATTACCAGTAGTGTAGTGTAATATAGTCAGTGTGTGTCACGAATTGCAGGTATATAAACTGGGTCCATCAAAAGCGCTAACCAACATGACAGAAAATTTGGTATTATAATTTATTCCATTATAAATCTTTTAAGCACATGTAAACTTTGTAAATATTTTCTCCAATCAAGGAAATCGCTCCCCACCTGGGAGTGAGGCGGTGTGTAGCGAGCTCCCCGCTTAAGGGGTTAAAACGTTAAGTCGTATATCATCGCCATAATACGGAGGAACTGACAAACACCATGCAAGTTCTACACAAATCATAATTTCACAATATTCCGCAGCCTACAACAACCTCTCACACACGATAAATTAACGATCAACAATTTTAAAAGTGTTCAATGCCAAGTGAATGTGATGCATAAGATTGTAGAGACATAGGCAAGGTTATGTAAATTATGAATACAATGCGCAACTGAAGTATTGAAACACACGCCAAAACTCGTAAAATCAATTACTAATCTAACTGTTCGAAGGATGACTGGTGTTTGTCATCTCGCACTTTCAATCCAAAATTACACACACGATATTTTTTAAAAAATGGGATAATGGTGTAAAGTCAGGAGAGTTGGCAGGTATTCCACCACCATTAACGATAGTGCTCTTAGATTGTATCAGCCGCTGTACAGGGTGGGAAGACCTCGAAACTGGAAGTTGACAAAATTATGTAGGAAAATCAGTAATAGTATAAATTTACTATTTTACCAGGGACTGTAGACTATATGCTTTAAAATGAGGGGTCACACTCATTGAAAGATGTTCAATCCTCTTCTCACACTTCCTATTAGGGATAAAGGCTTATCAAATTATACATACATATAGAAATAAATGGGGGGCATCTGCCCCAACGAGCCACAAGAACAATAACATTCCACAATCTAAACATGTAAAAACCTGGCATTATTATTACCACCACCACCCATGCATTTGTTCATCACCTTTGGTCCTCAGCGGTATTTAGGAAATAGCTTATGTACAAATGAGAGTATCTTAGAAAAATCTACAATAATACCTCACAGACCTATACTAATAAAACAACCTTACTTTACCATATCCCAAGTATTTTTAGGGTCAAAGGAAGCACCCCGAGATACCCCATCTGATGACTGATTTTTCAGGTGAACCTCTGCTGCTCGAACGTAAAGCCAATAGACAAGATATTGCGCTATTTAACCTCCACCCCACAGAACCATACTAGTAACTCAGTTTCCAGTGAAATAAGTGTGTGCTTGGAGAGGTACTAGACATACAATGCCTCAAAGAAGTATTTGTCTAACTAGGCTTGTGATGTTTACAGGCCAAATAAAGGTTAGAAAATTAAAGTATAAGTTTCACTTGAGTATAGAATTATTTATGTAGTCCTGCAAATACAATACACATTAACAAAACATTATTTCCTCTGTTAACGAAAAAATAACCAACTACATCACAATTGCCTCCATTTATGTCAAAAATATATTCATCGCCCGAACATAAGGAATTGTTTTGAAGTATGGGAATATGTTCGTAATACCTGGTAGGTTCTCCTTTCCAATATTATCTCACGCAACCTTGTTGGCACGGATCTCACAAGATTTTCTGTAGTTTCTCTCGCAATATTCTTCCACTACTCTATCAATAGCTCCTTAAGAGCATTCTTGTTTGAAATCTTGTGTTTACAAGAGTGCTCCTTACATACTCAATCGGATTGACGCCTGGTGACTGCAGAGGTGTTTCCATCCATTGTGGTGTGTTGTATAGCAACGAGAGCTTTGTGTACAGGGCTGTGTGTTTGAGGCTACTGTCTTGTGAAGATGCAATCATCTGTAAGACCCATAGGGCCAATTGCAGAAACAGCGTTGAGGCTATGTCTACGGTTAAACAATGCTCAAGTATGGCTGCCGTGTTGCAGAGACTTTATCACTTATACACTGTCTAAAAGCGATGTTCAACCGGTCATGTTTAAACACTGCCAAGAGCTCTGTTTAACCTCAAATGGGAGGAGTGAAGCACAATCAGAGGTTATGTACCAAGAAACTTGTAATTTGTATTATGTTGAGATGATTGCGGGAAGAAAGGTTATTCCGAAGGCCTCTGTGGGTCGCCCGCTGCTAAACTGCAGCAATTAATTTGACATGTACGGGGAGATAGATCTTAAAATAAGGTTTCGCTTTTCTTGAGAATGACGAAGGGACAGGTTGGTAACTGTCAACATGAATACAATTCTTGGCAACCGATATATTTTATTATATACATGGCAAAATTCCCATGGAATTATAGGTCACTTCGACTAAATACATGTCAGAATTACAGTACCTGCCCCTATCATCAGAGGGCTGTCGCATACATCAACCGGGAGGGATTAGCTTATATGTTGTTTTCATATATATAATCGTAAAAGTTTCCGGCAAAAGGCAAGTAGTGATGATTGTGGTGATTATTGTTTAAAGAAGAGGACTGGGGAAGAAGAGCCGTGGACATAATAGCTCCAGTATCTGCCTGCTGTAGATATAGGGAAACTACGGAAAACAATCTTCAGGGTTGCTGATGATGCATATCGAACCTACGATCTCCAGAATGCAAGCTACATGTATATGGCCCGTATAACACACTGTTACACATTGCTATTGCTTCATCTTCCCTTCGTTGAAGCTACCGTATTTATGAGTAGACTACACTTCCCTGTAGGGTGGCATGTTGTGTTAGTGTCAATAATATTACGAGATTTAATTTCCACCGAAAGCGATACTCTTATCTGTGGGCAAGTCATGCTCCTGCCTAGCCATATTTGAGCAATGTGTAATAAGACAAAACTGCTGACTGGTGTTCGGCACTCGCACTGATGAATATTGATACTTTAAACGATGTCTTGTTAAACATTGGCTGAACGTTGCATGCAATGGAAGATCGTGGTCGATTTAGACGTTGTTTAGGTAACCGTTGTCTAACGCTTAAAACTAGTCATCGTTTCTGCGATCGGCCCATATTGCTCACGCTCTGGGGAAGATGTGATTTTAGGATGTTGATATAAAGTCTGTGGTTCAGGTTGCCTTCAATAATACACAGATTGCCTCCCCCTTCGCACCCATACACCCTATATGAGCAGAGATCCTCCACATTGTTTAACAGTGGCTGAAAGATTTTGCATTTCCAGTACATGATTCTTCTGCTGCCATATCCTCACTCTTCCGCTGGATACAGATATATTAAATTGACTTTCATCGGTAAATATTACCTTTTACTAGAATTCATAATCATTTGTGTGATATTTTGCACATGCCAGTCTGTACCACCTATTCACCTTGGTTATGAATGGTTTTATGCTGACTATTCGGTTGTTGTATTAAGCCTCATGAAGAATGTTTCTTATTGCCTGTGGATTGATACGTTTTCTCCATTTCCTGTTCCACCTCTACAGCAATCTTTGTAGCACACAATTTAGGATCTGTTTTCACTTTTCTCACCATTTGAAGTTTTTCAGTCAGTCATGACCTGTCCTTAGTTTGTAATTGTATGCTTTTGTTTGATTATACCTGTATATGGTACTCCTAACACTTGCAATGGGCCTATTTATTACTTCAGCTAATTCTTTGAATGTTTTGTCGTTTTTGAAGCATTGTACTGCAATCCGCCGTTCCTGTCGTGTCCTCTGTTTCTGTCCCTGCTTTCTCTTCTGATCCTCGCTGACTCACGGCACAAAGCACACCGACCACAGCACATGTAAACAAGCTGAATACTTGTATGTTCTGCAAGTGGAGTGCGCTATAACATTATGTCATTGTCAACCACAAGTTTGGCTATGTATCACTAAAAGGCGGCCAATAACACCATATAAACCGGAGACACTGACAGTCAATTAGTTGACGTTTGCATATCAAATATGGATTTTTGTTATAAAGCGGAGAGGACAAATCATTTTTGGAGGCAATGTAAATAATTCCATCACTTCCGAAATTAATGACTTGGCTTCCCCTACGTCCAAGATTTCACCCTCACCGGATTTTAAATTGCTTCTTCCTCCCATTTTACCAATTACAACCAGTCCTTGACATGGATTTGGCCCAGATTAACAGCGAGATTTCTGTAGCAGTTAGTAGTGTGGGGTGAATAGTGTGAATAAAAGCGGTTAAGATGATCTCTACACACAGTCCGCGAGCTGGAGAAGCTAATGTGACGAGATATCCTCGACCTGGCCGGCAATCATACCCAAGGCCCTATGAACCAAAGCCAAGTAGGCTGACCATTCAGTCAAGGAGAGGACAAAGAATGCAAATTTATCCATTGTACTCTCAGGTTCACTTCACAATTCCAACAATTCAAAAGCTGCCTCTTAGAAAATGGTATACCTTACAATATTAATTTTAAATCTAAGTGGAGATGGATTGTTAAAAATTATGGATTTCTTACAGCACGTAAGTTAGTATTTACTGGATATTCCTATAGGGTCAGAGGGTTTAAACTAATTATTCCCAACTACATTCAGGAAAGTTTCCAGTAGAAAGAAAAGTGCAAGAAAAACATTTCATAGTTTTTCAATTGACTAATTTCACGTTTTGCAAGGTAGTATAATTAAATTATGTTGCACTGTAAAATACCACCCAACTGTAAAGATACAAACCCGCAATACTCATCTGCTCATCTCGCCAATTATGCTATGAATCCGTTTCCATGGAAATGAATTGCCAAAAAAATGGGTATCATTGACATGAACCATTTTTTTCCTCACAAGAACCGACTACAGACTTGCCTCTTGTCTTAAAATTGCAGGAAATAAACATGTTTTTAGAAAAGACTACCATCACCTATTAACCGGGTCTGCTAAATGAATTACAGTTACGATCAGGACACAAATGCACACGGAAAAATGAGAAAGTACTAATGAAAAGAGAAGACTCATTATCTTAATAGTGCACTCCTAAAATAATGTTCTAGTGAATGTAGAGATAAATCATGAATATTTAACATCATAAAAATTGTTATTGCTGAACTGTGAAAACATTATCAGATTAAATCAAGCTCAGTTTGCTTTATTTGGACAAAAAACAAAACCGTGTGAAAACTCCCCAAGACATCATACACAGAATAATTTCAGTTGCTACAAGGACGATGTTGGGCAATGCAACAGTTGTTAAGTAAGGTTTAAGTACTGTATACTGGTTTGAGGAGTCAATTTCACCAACGAGTATAACCCCCTCTTTAGTTGTACACAAAGACAGGACGACTGTTTTAGCTAAGAAAGAGGGGACAACATGCGACGAAGAATCATTTGAATTCAGCATGGAAGACCAGTTTACAGTTCATCTACTGTTCCACTGCTTTTGCAATATACTAATCCCTAAATAGCTTACACTATAATTCTCTTAACAACTGGTATCTGAACCTGGCTACGTTTACTGCTGTGACGAAAAAAGCAGAAGCGTTGACATTTTTTAAAATTATAGACACCTCACATTTGAAAGTTCACCCCAATACTACCTGCATGACTCTGAGAAATTCAGGAGCAACACTAGACATCAGACAGCAGCAGATGACAGTGGATGAAAAATGCATGCAAGAACATAACTCATAACTAGACAATATATGGAAAGCTATTTACTAATTCAAGACTATTTTAACTTCATAATTTATACCTTACAGGGTAGATTTGACAAAATATTCAAACAAATTAATCAGATTTTTAACACAGTGTGGTCTATTCTATGAAAGGACTTGCTACATACAAAAATATGTAAACATTGAGTCTCATTAATAATTGAAAACCCATCATACATGTTCCTGTAAATCCTAACTAATGCATTCTTGTAAGCTTTCCTGAATTATATCCAATGAAAAATTTGTCCTACTTCTTGCTTTTTGGTAAAGAGCAAGTATGGCCAGGAATGCAACTGTTGGAAAAAAAAAAAAAAAAAAAAAAAAAAAAAAAAAAAAAAAAAAAAAAAAAAAAAAAAAAAAAAAAAAAATGAAGCATTCTTTTACCATGGAGGAAGATCAACATCAGAATAAAATTAGCAAAACTTGACAAGAATATTAGATGACGAACTATTACAACATGCTGAACAGAGTTGGCCAATATACTGGCCGGTGAGTGGATTTAATACAGCAGCTTTTATCAAGAGATGAAAAGAACTACAATACGTACTTCTAACTTCTTCAACAGCTACTTTGGTATTTAGTACGTGTCCCCTCCAGTCATCTTCCAGTGGGAAGTCAGGACCCCGCAGCATCCGATCACCGCCCAAAAGACTCCTCTTCGCAGGTGGATAATATTGTTTCAGCTCGTCGAAAGTGCCCCCTTACGAAAGGAGATAAGAACATATGTACAGCTCCTTTTGGGAAGACATTGCAAGAAAAATAGATTGAACCAGGGTTGGAGGTAGGAATGTCTGTTCATAATCCCTATTCCACCAACCAACAACAATAACTTCTAAGAAATAGTTCTCAACACAAAGGCTTATGCTACTGACATTTTGCGAGATGCCTCCTTCAGCTGTAATTTTTTAAAATGCATATGAAGATGAAAATGTTTGTCGTGTCAAAGACAGGCTTTTGACATGCCACTTAGCATTTCTTAGGTACTACTGGCACAATTCTACATAAATGTAAAGTAACTTTAGCATTTAAAAAAACAAAACGATGTTACAAAAAGTTAGCAAAACACAAGCTAGATAGGTATGTCAGGCTATAAAGAAACAATCTGACTTCAAATGAAACCCACTACTGAGTTAAAACCCTTTTTATTATTTTCCCCTATAACCTGTTCCATCAGTATAGTTATATGTCAGTGAACTGTATAAAGTGTTCAAGGGAGTCTTGACAGAGACAATCATTTTCAGTTTAATGACAGAGACAATCATTTTCAGTTTAACGTATATAGAAGATGACATATCTTGGATTTACGGCATTTAGCTCCGTAACATGTTGAGCACATAGAAGAAAAGTAAATTTGGCACTATGGAAAAATTCGGATGGGAAAAAGAGGGAAAACATATGGGTATGATAAATAGCACTCTTTCTTGCAACATATCTTAAATCATCTTATACCACTAAGTTCCATAAAAATAAATGCACCTCAAGTATGCATTCTCTTCGTGAACTCCTTTAGAACAGATGACTAAATAAGATAACTAGTACAATCAAGAAAGCCCTCCACCTATTAAAAAAATAAAAATAATAATAATCAGGAAAATCAGTTGCAATCAGCAATTTTGTTGGCACATTGTAGGTAGCAAAGCAATTTCTGCATGTAAATACAGATTAAATTAAATTAAATAGATTGCCAATCAAAATGATGATTGTACTTGAGGATTAAAAGAATGAGCAAGCCTGGAAGACAGGACTACCTTGAAAGTTGATTACTTGGACATCCAGTCTGCCAAATACCTGGGTGTCATTCTGGACAAGCGACTTAAATTTCGCAGTCACGTAGATCATATTTTAAATAACGCCCGAAAAGCAACATATAGCATATATAGTCTAATATAGCGCTAATTAGAACCACCATGTTGCACGCTGCCCCTGCTTGGGGAATAACACAAGACTGCTACATCAACAGACTACAGATACATCAAAATAAGCTTCTCAGAATGATCAATAATGCCCCCTTCAATATTCGCAACACTGATATTCAGAACAAATATAAAATACGGACTATCAAAGAAGAAATTATCTCCAAAGCAAAAAGCTTTTATAAAACAGTACCTAAACCACAACATCCACTTATCAAAGAAATACACGACATGGATGAGAACGTGTATTTTAAGAGAAAAAAACACACCCTAAAAGGTTAATTTTATAATAATCAGCCCTCAAGAAATCTTATTACAACAAAATATGATGAATAAAAATTCCACATAGCACTATTAACAGGTAAACTCACGCTATCATTTCGTTAAATAATGTACACACCTAAATACATGGAACAAAATAAGTACGATATCGTACATACCTAAAGAGACTTCTAACCTCCTAACATTGACTTCTAATAAACAAAGCAGGACAATGAGACAGTAAAAGCCTGCTAGTTTAAATTTAAAGTAAAATGAACATTAAATAATTGTATAAGACTATATACCACTCGCGCAAACATGTATATAACACTAATTATTTATAACACAATGTAACACTACTTGGCATGAAGAACATCTTTAACTCTGTACACAGATATCAATACTATACCCTGTACAATTGATCAATTAATAATAATAATAATAATAATAATAATAATAATAATAATGCCACATAACTCATAACACTACCAAGCAGAACACGTAAAATACCCCAAAGAAAGGAAAAAAATGTCATTCACTTGCCTGTTCAACATATGGCCCAACCCACTGGAGCAGCACTCATAATTCTAGCGCTCAACACCTCCCCACGACAAACTAGTGATCCAAAAATGTTCTTTTAGTTACTTTCGTACGAGTGGGAATTTGTCTGAAGAATTGTCGTCAATCCTTGAAGAGTTTACAGCATCAGGGCACCAACATGAGAACATTTATTCCGCCGAAATTTTGAAACAAAAATATCAAACTTGTGACGCACACAATGTTGACCGTTTGAACGACTGATTTAGTGAGCTACCAGTATGGCCTTCGACCTTGCTACCTACACCTAACTTCTGTAAATAAAACAATGGTAGTTTTTTTTTAACAAGTTGCTGTACGTCGCACCGACACAGGTTTTAAGGCGAAGATGGTACAGGAAAGGGCTAGTAGTGGGAAGGAAGCGGCCGTGACCTTAAGGTACAGCCCCAGCATTTGCCTGGTGTGAACATGGGAAACCACGGAAAACTCTACAGGGCTGCCGACAGTTTGGTTCGAACCCACTATCTCCAGAATACTGGATAATGGCCGCAATTAAGCGACTGCAGCTATCGTGCTCGGTCCGAATAAGAAAATATTATGTAATTTAATTGGAAGCAGTTCTTTATGAAATAAAGACTGCTAACAAATCCTGATTGAAAACTAATGCTCTTTCTGTAGCTTTTGTAAAAAAAAAAAAAAGACCCTGATTAATTAATTTCCAATGACCCATGTTATTGTAATATCGAATAAAAGGTTAACAGATAACACACACAGCCTATTACTGTAGTTATCACCTCTCACTTTGGAGTTGTCCAGTTCGGCAAACTTCATTCAACATTTCAAGCCTTTAATTTTATTTGAGTAATCTGTCGTTCGTTAGTCCCACAGGCAAGGGCGATTTTGTATTCCTATAATTAACTTTTCAGTATTATGAATGGGACCGACATTTTGAAACGAAATCCTCGAACTTGTGGCTCATATCAAATACAGTAGAGACAATACGCGACACTCAGCGAGATACCGAGGGACAGCTATTACAGCTCTCTAGCGGATTGACCTGAGAACTACGGATTCTGTCATAAGAGCACGTGTATTTGTGAGTGAAGTTTTTGGTGTTATTCATGTTCAGTGAGTTGATATAATTAAATAGTAGTGTGTGTCATTCCTTGATATCTCCTCTCAACATGAGGGGAAAGATATGTGCTGTGTTTGGCTGCAGTAACTAGGAAGGAAAGAAGAATGCGCGGTCTTTCTTCCGTGTCCCTCGTGACGAGAAAATGTAAGCAATACTGTGTTTGCATATATACTCTTCCAGTGACAGATTTATATAGTACTTCATAATATTCTGACCTGCTCGACCCATATTTAACTGGCTTAAAATACAATACGCATATATTATTGTATAGTGCAGCAGTTAACTTTCAATACTGATGTGTTGTTGTAGGTGTGATCTGTGGGTTTGATTTAATTCAGGAAAATATATATACATACATACATACGAGTGTGGCTGGTTGTGTTCCAAGTTAGCCCATTTGGAGTGCCGTAATGCGTTGTCAAGTACTGAAGAAAATATGGGTGATTTAAGAAATGCACATATTTTGTTAAAACAATATGATGCAAATTTGCTTTACCCTAACGTAATGGCATTATGGAAAGTATTGCTTACAGGGAAAGTTTAAATGTTTTTGAGGTTTTTCTGTTAGTAGGCTTCAAGTTAAAAGGAAAATTGTCCAGCTCTTAAATGTAAATTCATTGAATAATGTGTGGAAGGAATGCGCCGATATTATTGTTGACAAGTGATATGATACAATGCTTTTAAATGAGAAAAAAGAAAAATCTAGCCGAGAACGATCAGACAGGAATTGTAAAGCTAAAAAAGTAATGCATAAGTGAAAGATCAAGCACTTTCATAGCAGTCCCTTTCACATCTTGATTATGTGTCTAATTTCCGACTTTTCCGTATTTACATTTCAATTGATATTTGAATTTAGCGCGAATTTTCACGTCAAGCCACTAGGAGCGCCACTTGCAACTTGTCTCCCATTTTAACAAGGTTGAATCCCGAAGTGTCGCGTACTGTTTCTATTGTAATTGCTCATATGTTGTCCGTATGAACGAGCTAATCTGATTTAGTGAGCTTCCGGTCGCTCAGAGTGGAAGACACTCCAGGCCGGTTGAGAGCAACCTGCTGTTGATGAGAGTGGACGGAGGTTGCGCCACACGAAGTGTCTCGTGTGAATGCTAGCGGCCTTTTTCTACACCTCTGGTGGAGTGCAGTGGCGTGGAAAGCAGTGGATCTTGTGAAAGGGCCCTTAGTCCTACTGCTCTGCAACTGAGTACGAAGGGTTGCATAGTCCTAGGGGCAAATGCAAATGACACGAGTCTAAGACTCAAAGCGCATATAGACTACACGCCTCACAAATATCGGAAACAGTAAAACACACATGTAACACTAGTAGTGAATATTACATGTTAACTATTGATACACTAATACAATTAATATTAACACTCACACAACTAAATAAAGAAAAAACATACTGAAGACAACCAAACTGCACCAAGTAATTAAACCACCCCATGGCATGGGGGATACGACCATATCGGTCGGAGGGCCCACCTTACAATATTCCACTGGTGCCCTCCTAGGGAGACGCTAACGAGTACTACTCACAGGTAATGAAATTCGCACATTGACCTAAGGTGTTTCACACATAGCAGCGCCATTTACAGCCAACGCAAACCTATGGTTTTCAAAGTGAACTAACCACAGGGACTCGTACTATCCCGTGGTGTTCCTTATATAGTGGGCACTAATCACAGGCAAGCCAGAACCCTGGTGTCGCTCATATAGTGCTACTAATCACAGGTACCGTAAAAGCTGACCGCACGGTGCTCCTGATTGCTATACTAATCACAAACCTATTTGGTACCTAACATAGTGGTACTATGCGCAAGTAATAGCGACCCATGGTGGTACTAATCACAAGTAGTTTCATGGTTCTAATCTAATCATCCCTTGGTAGCCCCTTTTAATCGCCTCTTATGACAGGCAGGGGATACAACGGGTGTATTCTACATGTACGTCCCCCACCCGCAGGGGACAATCTTGTTTCTAATCCATGACAGTTGATGCAATTATATCCTTAATTACAGGGGGCAAGATTAAGAGTCTCATAACAATAATAATGTTTTGAGACAATTCCACCTGGACCGAGCTCGATAGCTGCAGTTGCTTAAGTGCGGCCAGTAACCAGTATTTGGGAGATAGTAGGTTCGAACCCCACTGTCGACAGCCCTGAAGATGGTTTTCCGTGGTTTCCCATTTTCACAACAGGCAAATGTTGGCGCTGCACCTTAATTAAGGCCACGGCCGCTTCCTTCCCACTCCTAGCCCTTCCCTGTCCCATCGTCGCCATAAGACCTATCTGTGTTGGTGCGACGTAAAGCAACTAGCAAAAATCACCCGGGAGCAGTCCTTGTAAAGAATACCTCTCACATGATTAACAAGCAGTGTCTACCGTAGAAACTACACAGAGTACAGGAGTTATATTAACGTTAAAATCATGCAAGCGGAATTTACTTAATACAGTTGTAACCGTCGTCTTGGTCTCCCTCTACTTCTCTTATCCTCCATAACAGAGTCCATTATTCTCCTCCATTCGCCTCACATGACCCCACCACCGAAGCCGGTTTATGCGTACAGCTTCATCCATCGAGTTCATAACTAAATTAGCCTTTATCTCCTCATTCCGAGTGCCCTCCTGCCATTGTTCCCACCTGTTTGTACCAACAATCATTCTTGCTACTTTCATGTCCGTTACTTCAAACTTATGAATA
The DNA here is from genome assembly GCF_040414725.1 of Anabrus simplex. Lineage (NCBI taxonomy): Eukaryota > Metazoa > Arthropoda > Insecta > Orthoptera > Tettigoniidae > Anabrus > Anabrus simplex. The sequence goes on along the minus strand of NC_090271.1, from coordinate 227,664,345 downwards.
AGATATCCTGAGTCCACCGAGCTTGCGCTCCCGTAAAGCAAAATTGGTCTGAAAACAGACCGATGTAAAGATAGTTTCGTCTGGGAGCTGACTTCCTTCTTACAGAATACTGCTGATCGCAACTGCGAACTCACTGCATTAGCTTTACTACACCTTGATTCAATCTCACTATATTACCATCCTGGGAGAACACACAACCTAAATACTTGAAATTATCGACCTGTTCTAGCTTTGCATCACCAATCTGACATTCAGTTCTGATGAATTTCTTACCTACTGACATCAATTTAGTCTTCGAGAGGCTAATTTTCATACCATACTCATTGCACCTATTTTCAAGTTCCAAGATATTAGATTGCAGGCTTTCGGCACAGTCTGCCATTAAGACCAAGTCGTCAGCATAGGCCAAACTGCTTACTACATTTCCACCTAACTGAATCCCTCCCTGCCATTTTATACCCTTCAGCAGATGATCCATGTAAACTACGAACAGCAAAGGTGAAAGATTACAGCCTTGTCTAACCCCTGTAAGTACCCTGAACCAAGAACTCATTCTACCATCAATTCTCACTGAAGCCCAATTGTCAACATAAATACCTTTGATTGATTTTAATAATCTACCCTTAATTGAAGAATTTGAAAATTAAATTTTAGGGTCCTTCCCCTAATTTACCATTTCATCCAGGGTGAATAAAACTGTTTATAGCCTAGAGTAGACTGTAGTTTCTTATTCCCAGACTCTATATACCGATTTTCATTAAATTCTGCTCACCCGTTTCCTCGTAGCTCGGCATTGATGTAGACTTTGTAACAAAAATACAAATTCGTGAAATCATGAATATCTCTGTTATAGTCTGTACAGTAAAAAATGTGTAAGACAAATGATCGGAAATTTAATTCTGTATAACTTACGTCGTATTTATCGATAGGACCACTAATAACAAATTATCTGAGAATTACATTTTAGGCCTTCCCCTAAACTACCATTTCAATCAGCGTGAATAAAATAATGTAGCCTAGATTGCAGCGGCTCATTCCCCGACTTTACATACCGATTACCATTAAATTCTCTTCAATCGTTTTCTCGTGATGCGTGAAGGGATTGCTTACGTTATTCCGTTGTCCTGGGTTTGGGTGTTGTGAAACACAGGTTTTCTTCATTGTGAACGTATTATTTATGTATATTTCAGATAAACGGATATGCAATGTCAAATTGAGAAGAGCACTTCGACACACTTTACTCCGAGTTTAAGAGAGTATACAGTGCAGCAGGAGCTGCGAACAATTTGTTAAGTGTACGGGAATGAAGCAATTGCTAAAAGCACAGCACAAAAATGGGTTTCCCGCTCTCGAGCAGGACGGTTTGACTTGTCTGATGATCCACGTTCTGGAAGACTTTCAGATTCTGATGAAAATAGCTTGAATGAGTTGCTTGATGAGAATCCTCGTCAAACAACGCGCGAATTGGCGCGTGTATTTGAATGTGATCATTGTACTAATGTACGCAATTTGCATTCGACGGGTAAGGTACAGAAATTGGGTAAATGGGTACCGTATGTATGTATGTATGTATGTATGTATGTATGTATGTATGTATGTATGTATGTATGTATGTATGTATGTATTTACAGTCCGTCGGCGATTCCGCTGGTGGGATCCTCAACAGCTCTGCCATCAGCTGTCATAGATGGCCTAGGCATCACTGAAGAAGCGTACTAGGAAAATGAGGAGTGAGGTAGTTTCCCGTTGCTTTCCCCACCGAGTCAGAGTTCCTATTACACATCAGTCTGCCAAGCCCACTGAAATGCATACATCAACCGACCCCATGAGCAAAATTTTCACACCATTCATAGCAGGGACTGGCTGCATAAGGATTGGCATTACTAGCATCGCTAATACCTCAGTCACTTTCATATTGTCAAAACCAAGGATAAGACAGAGACAGATCTATGAAAGTAACAAAATTGCTCTAGCCTAGTGCACTGTAAACACTAGGTCCTGCCAACAAAGGCATGTTCCACATGTACTAAGAAAAAAAAAACCACACACACACACACTAGTACACATCTGTTCGTCATTTCTTGCCCGGCACCGGTTGGCTTGTGATAGACACGAAGGATTCCTTTCGAACATTGACACCGGTGACGAGAAACAGTGCCTGTATGTCAACATGAAAAGGAAAGAGTGGCTCAGCCCATCAAAAAATGCAACCCCCCGTGCCAAGGATACCGCCCATCCACAGAAAATCATGCTATGTGTTTGGTGGAACAAAGATGACATTCACCATGAAACCCTTCCGAAAAAAGTAATGATTAACTCTGCTGTGTACAGTGACCAGCCAAGATGGCTTGCTGTTGCTATTGACAACAAAAGACAAAGCAACAACCAGTCTTATTGCTCCATGATAACGCTCGCCCGCATACAGAGCAATTTATCAAAAGTGTGATTGCTGAACTTGGCTGGGAACCACCTCCTCATCACCCTGACCTTGCCCCTCAGATTTCCATCATTTCCGCTCTCCTAAGCACATTCAGGGGAAAGTGTTCCCTGACGAAGCTTCTCTCGACTAATAGCTAAGAGATTTTTTCCAGTCAAAAGCAAAACAGTTCTACAGGCGAAGCATTCAACCGCTACCTGAACGTTGGCAGAACGTCATCGAGAGTGGAGATAAATAGATCACCGAGTGATTGTGAGTTACACTGCGTGACAGTGACAGTAAAATGAAATAAAATATAAGAACCGCACGAAGTTATGCATCGACCCAACAAATATGCAAAAAACATTGTCATAGCTGAAGGTGTACAATGTGCTGGAGTTTCTCCCTCTGAACTATAAAAGTACTGTGTAAACCTCTGCCTCTTCAATATCAATTTTGAACACTTGTGACTATGGTTCACAGATGGCAGTGGTTATTTTATACAAGTTCAGCGGCCACCTCCACCTCATTGATAGTACTAAGAGTACATGCTTAACCTCACTAGAACGGTAGGCTAAGAGCGTGCTCCTAACCTTACATGACTTTACGGCTACATGTCCGGGCTTAACCTTACAGACCTCGGGTTCGACCTTAGACTTAAGGGCCTTAACCTTTCATACCTAAGTTCGATGCCAAAAAGTGCAAGCTAACCCCAACAGAAAATGCGATTAAGGCTAAGAGGGCAAGCTTAATCGAACATACATGACGTGTCTAGACGTAACCTCGCAGACCCCGGGTTCGAGATGGTGTAAGGCGAAATACCTATGCTTAATTCATAGGGGCGTAGTATTGGGAGGCTCCAAACTAAGCGACTGCGGAGTCCAATACGCTAATGTGTGAAATGATGCATAACACGCTGTTGGTTTTTAGGGTTTGGGACACTGAATTTATGATTTTAACACTTCGTGCTTTTAGATTTGAAATCTCGAGTGTTTTAACTGCCTACTGTAATGTTTACATCACTTGCGTGTTTTCCCGCAGCGGGACTGCGTGTTTTTCACGCAGCTGGACGACCTGCGAGGGGGGTGGCTACACTTGCGGTTTGTTCACGCTGGAGTTTCGTGTTTTTCAACCAACTTGACAACACGTGGCCGGGAATCGAACCCGGGGCGTCCAGGTAAGAGGCAGGCACGCTACCCCTACACAACGGCATTCATACAAACAGTTCCTTCTTCCTTGTGACATATTACAAATATTCACAGTACATACATGACAGGGATTGAAATGCAGGGCTCTTACCTTTGGACTGCCGAGTATCATGCTAAATAAGCAAATACTTATGCGTTAAATTAAAAACGCCCTAAGAAGAGAGTATGGGAAATTATAGAAGACTGCAATATGTCACAAGGAAGAAGGAACTGTTTGTATGAATGCTGTGTAAGTTTATGCAGAAGATAGTGAATAAGTAGTAAAAAGTGGCGGAATACAACGAAAGATTGTAATAAGTAGGATAAAGATAACGGCAGTAGTGAAGGAAGGTTTTGGTAAAAGAGGGAGAGCATCTTCAATGGTTATTCGCCCTCAGCAAGATGCTGTTAAGTAGATTGAATAGAAAAGTAGTATAGGAGTGTTATATATTAACGTATAATATGTATCAAGAGAAGAGCATGTAATACGAGAACTGATGTGATTGTGAACAGACGGAGTAGGGTGCTAGTTATAAGGAGGTTGTATACGTATTAAGTTTATATATTAAGAGGAGAGTATGGGAAATTATACAGGAATGAATATGTCGAAGGAATAAACAAGAATGAACATGTAGAAGATAGTGAATAAGTAGGAAGAGGATTACGGTATAGTGTAATGGAGAGGTAGGCAGTGTGGGAAGAACTGTGAGAAGTGAACAAAGAGTTTGGAAGGATAAACTGTTGTATGTCTGTAGGGATAGGCGATGTAGGATGGAATGTTCACTGGATTGATTTTTGTCCCGCGGGAGTTCCTGTACGTATCGGCAAATTTCCGACACGAGGGTGACATATTTGAGCACCAAATACATACCTGCCAACTTTTAGAAACAAAAAATTGGAAGGTTTTTTAATTCTTGGATTTAATCACATATATTCCACCATGGCGTAGGTGAAAAAAGGTCAGGATAAAAGGATACATATCTACAGTTACAATGCGAAATGACTATTAAGTTTAAAATCTTAAAACTAAGAAAACATAATGGTTACAAGAAAATGCGCCTAATCATTCTCCTGTATGACACATACGAACAACAACATTTATGTCACACCGGCACACGCAACAAAATGTATAATACCGTATTTTCTCGCATAATTAACGCACTTTTTGACGAAAAATACAGGCGAAAACTTCGGATGCGTTAATCATTCAAGGAATTCAGACATTTAAAACCTATTTACAACTCATTTACATTTAAAAGATACAACAAATATAACACAATTGGCTCAACTCATTTGCGGTTATCGTCATTTAGCGTAAAATGACGGCGTGAGATATTTTCTGCAAAGTCAAATAAGTTACAGGTACATCATGTACGTTGGACACGTGGGTTTGAAGTACGTTACAAGCTGACTATACGACCTGAAGTAAAATAAACATGAACTAATAGAAGTACAATTCATGTAATGTCGTAAGAATGATATACCGGCAAACTGTCCAAGAGGGGAAGGGCCGGGCATCGAAGGAGGGACCTCGATAGATTACTCAAAACCGCCCGTATCCGATCTTGTACGGGTGACGTGTCCATCCACCCTTTTTCTTGAATAAGAACGTGGATCACCCACGGAAATTTTTGCTTTAGGCAATGTTTTTCGTTTTAGAACAATGTAAGGTACAAGCTTTCTGCCATCAGCTGTTACAACAAGCATTGCAGTACATCGTTGTTTTTCGCTTCCGGTACCACGTACGATAACACTCTATGTTCCTTTCTTATATATTGCTCGACTTTGTGGCATATGGAAACTGACAGGCGTCTGACCTGCGGTTCCTATTTGGGAGATCAAATATTCTTTCACTTTGCGCTTCTCAATCACAAAGCGATGAAAATGGTTGAAATCATTCGTCATATTTTGGCATAATAATGTTCATTTCTCTTCATATAATTAATCAAGCCTCGGCTAACCTTCAAATCCGAGACACTGATACCAAGTGCAGCGGCTATTTCTCATTCTTTAAAATACAGCATTTCGTGAGAAACGGCTTATCCAACATTGCGTAAGAAAATCATATTTAAGCAAATCCTTCTCAACTTGCGGAAACTTGCCACTTTTTGGTCCGCTTTGCAAGATTTGTTGGTCGCTTGAAGTGCACTTATGTTACCGCGGTAGCTCACGTTGCATTTGGACACTGAATACTAGCTGCCCACTGCCCTATTCCCGTACGTAGCGGAGTAACTGATCACCGCGAGTTTGTATGATGTAGTATTACTCGAATACGGTGGACTAACAATTTTGAGATCACAGAATGTCCCGTACCCGAAACACTCGTAAAATATGTTTGTATCAGACTGGAATACAGCGTCACAAGTCACTTCTGGCCGATTCTCTCACTGAACTAGTGTAGTGGGATTTTCTGCCGGTTAATAACAGCACGTTGCTCGGTATTTGGAATGCCCGTTTTCACAACAGGAAGGCTGCTACCATACTTGAGTGGTTGACATCTTTATTTCGAAACTCATCCGGAGCTGTATGATGGATGTTCGAAGTTGTGGGTGCTTCAAATACGCAAAACATTTCTTCTTTTCTACTTTGGACCCAAAAATATTGGGACACGCAAATTATGCAAGAGCGTTAATTATGCGAGATAATATGGTAGTTTATCAGACGGTAAAATTAACGGAAATTTATAGGTATTTCTGAACACGTGGAGATAACGTTTGTTATATTTTTTGGCCATAACAAGAAGAGAAAATACCAGAAACTGTCACCGACACAACCCCCTTAAAAACTTTCAACTCATTAAAATTATGCACTTATATACGCGAAACTACGAAATACAAAACAATTCAGTACGTCCCATACATTATTAACATACGACTCTGACAGAGGAGGGAAAGCACAGAAACGCAAGAAAAACACCGACAATTCCAACGAAACTACACAGAGGAACGATGTCAACAGCACGAATCCCCAGCTGTATACAACGCACACACTGCTTGAAAATGAGGTTTCGTAAATTACACAAGCACATAAGAATTTATTCTAGGGGAAAAGTATTGGCCGTACTTGAGGTTATATTGGTCAAAAATAGGAAGAAGTAAAAAATCGGAAGACGAGTTAAAAACGGAAGTTTCCCGGTAAATCGGAAGGGTTGGCAGGTATGCAAATATCACCGGACTGAGCAAGGATCGAACCTGCCAAATTGGGCTAAGAAAAAACAGCGGCTCCGGCGATGGCGATAACAATATTTTGCCTACTTGCTCCAATATCTCGCTAACGCTCTTAGGCCTAAAGACTCGCTTATTCGCTTCGCATGAGAATGTTTTCGGTTGTTGAGCAGAATTATGCCGAAATCCTGTCCATTTATAACATGTGCACTCGTATACATATCGCCATTGTAACAGTATGTCGTTAGAAGACATGAACAGTAAACTGATTTTGGTTACTTAACTGCAATTGAACACTGTCTTCTCTTATCAAGTATTCGTCCTGTATTTCTTCTTTTTGGGCTTTTTTTCTACTGGAGAATAACGTCGTAAGTATACTGTAGTCCTAAAAACGTTTACATGTTAGAATTTTAAACCTTATCCATATCACACAGTTTAAAAGTCCCCTATTTACATTTCTGAGCACAGCGGAGAGAGCTTCTTGCCAAACAGCTGATATTTGACAACATGCTCTGCGTGCTACAGTGGTTCTCTCCTTAGAGTTGGTATTACACTCGAGGTAGCAGCGGTGCCACCGTCTGCGAGGGAATCACTGTAGCGAGCTAAGCATGTTGAAATCGCAGCTGTTTGGCAAAAAGCACACGCAGCTGTACTCATTTTGCGAGGTTTTGGGGGGTAAAATGGATAAAATATATTCATCGCCGGTTTAGATGCTGGCATTCTGAACCAAGTTAGCAGGTTCGAGCCTGGCTCAGTCCGGTGATACTTGAAGGTTCCCAAATATATCAGCCTCTTGTCGACAGATTTATCGGCACATGTAAAAACTCCCGTGGAAAAAACTTCCGACACCTCAGCGTCTCCGAAAACCGTGTAAGTAGGCCCTACTTAGAGTGACGTAGAGCCATTATTATTATTGTGGATGTTTTCCAAACGTGATTTAAAATGGCAATATGACACCGTGGTTTCAGCCTATTATGGAGTTTTTATTTAGCTTTTCCTGAAATATAGGCTATGATTTGGGACAGGAAAGCACTAGGAGTGGGAAGGAAACGACTGTGGCATTTATTAAGGTACAGCCCCAGCATTTGCCTGGTGTAAAAATTCGAAACCATCCTCATGGCTGCCAACAGTGGGGTTCAAACCCATGGCCATTCAGTGAAAGGAAAATGCCATCCCTTGTATTTCCTCAAATATTAATTTCAGTCCTCAAAGTACGATCCAAAGAATACCATTCACGCCGACATTCACGACTCAGTCGCGAAGTCAGTCCAAGTAGCCCAATTCACATGACGATCTGTATCACGAAAATTATATAATTTTATAACCACGGAAATGAATTTCTGGGAAACATACCTGTGAAATGATACGCCATTGCCCTTTATGAACCCCCTCTATACAGCCATAAGCTGCACGGGAGACTGGCATTTTCCTTCAGAGAGGTATCTACTTCAATTTATCGGGAAGCTCCAGTAGTGATAATGCCGAACAATCCAGTTTTTACCAATTAGGGCGATCGCTACACTTCACACGCGACCGCAGCGCCTGTGCTACGTGTAGTGTATTATTTACTAACTATGGTTCCCTCGCAGACTGTTGCGCCGCTGCTACCTCTAGTGTATTATTTATACTAGCTCTGTGCTGTAGGGTAGGGCCGACTTTTCCGTCTACTCTCGTAGGCTGGTTTACCTGCAAGTTTCTAGGAGATGCAACGATTATGTTCCGTCTCTAGCCACATCACGAATATTCCGCTACACATCAACCGAGCTATAAAAAAAAAAAGGAGGCTAGCCGCGACAAGTCGTGAGACTCAGTAAGTTGGAGTTCGACGGCTGGGCTGCGTGCGAAAGAGGTGTTGGCTGTCGCTAATGTCGCACCGGGGTTTAACATCGTCGTGATTCAGCGATTACATCAACTATCGCGAGTGTAACCGAAGGCATGAGAATGAAAACAACTTTTTACGAAATTGAATTATTAACTCAAAATACAACTAGAACGCTTGTTCCATCTTTTGTTTTGTCGTTGGATAATTGTAAACAGTTATCCTATGATCACACTACTGTAAGTGACCACTGCCGCCAGCATATTTGCCAACTGCGATGGATTCGATAATATTAATAATATTGGTGTGGGAATGGTACTAAAATACTTTGGATGTCGAACACGTGGGCGCAGTTCCAATCATAGTCTCTTTAAAACAGCAGTGTGAGAATTTCATCAGTGTGCTTCGCTTTTACAAAAATAGTGAATGTGCGTATTGTGTGCTAATTCCTCATTCTTGTAGTCTCTAGTACGTTTGTAGGTTTCTTCTTACTCGTTACTGGATATTATTGTGCAATGGACGCAAACAAAAATTCACTAGACTTATCAGTTGAAGAAGAAACTCAAGATTTTTACGTCCGGAGAGAGAAACAGGATTTTGTCTGTTTATAAGCATTCCTGAGCGAAAACTATTGACGGCGGGATTACTACTGTTCATGAAGCAACGAGACCGACAGCAGAGGTAGTGGGAGCTTCATATACAACCGTGCTCAAGATAAAAGCCGATTATAAAACCGGAAAAGGGTAGGAGACACCTCGAAAGCATAGAGCAGGGCCTCTCAGAGTGCATGCGCCCGTGCATTGCAAGGCACAAGGTGCAGGAGACGACTTCACTAGGTTGACCAGAGTGCAAACCCCCACTCCACTTCCCCTACACCTGTCACAAACGTTCGGCCTGTCTTCGACTTTTCTACCTTCACCGCTGACTCTCCCCTCACTGCGAAATGTTTATGTGCGGTGAGCGGCGACACTGTTGTATGGGACAACGTTAATGGTGTTCAAGCACTCTTTCAATTTGGTTTGAGCAGACAATTTATTTTCTCTAGCTCTTTTCCTTTATCGTTGCAATGATACCAGTTATGCCAGGAACAAGGGACCGGCTGACAGCAATTCCGAGAGCCTTCTTTACGTTACAATCAGAAATAGGCCTACTTGCACGCAATCTAGTTTTCGTACAAGTCAAAACAGGAAAAAATACCTGTCACATATCCATGTTGAACCAAACATGGAAATAATCTTAGCTGCTTCTCGATGCAGCTTAGGAAAATCTTCCTTCGGCAAATTCTCGTAAAATTTGAGCAAAACCTTTGTATTGGAAAATAGATATTTTTGATTAACTTATCACATAATTATTGTGCTACGGATTAAGTGTTTGACGTTATCGTCAGGACTGACAAAAAAATACGAAAGCAGTTCGACTGAAATAGACTGTCTTTGCTTTCTTCGAAACAGGTTGCTCGATTATGTTGTTTTGCGCTTATCTATTTCATTGATAAACAAGCCGTCTATCACCGAACGCTTCATCGCTGTCAGCACACTAGGCCTACACCATCCGAGTCAAACCGAGTCGGACCGATGCACTAACCACGGAGTCTCTGCGCCTCGATTTGCACGCGTGAGATTTTGGGCGTTTCAGATGCCAAAATGGAGGACAGAAAAGATAGTAACTCGTCTTCAGAAGTATGATTCCTTTACTTGAACGGCTATAAGAAGAAACATCCACGCCTTGTAGATGGAGAACGATCTACCGACATTAAAGTGGAATCAATTGTTAATGAGGACAAGGAACTTCCAAAGTTCTCCAAAACAACCATGCGGAGGCTACTTCCAGATATGGGTTTTAAGTATATGAAACGAAGGAGAAAAATGTTAAAAGACATTGTTGCTTGGCGTCGTAGGTATTTACGCAGTAATCGCGAAGTAAGACCAAAAGGAAAAGCCGTACTGTACACAGATGCGACATGGGCAAACGCCGGCTACACGAAGTCCAGGGTTTGGGTAAATACATCTATCAAGACAGCCACGCAGGCATGGAGGGAAGGCCTCACTCGATAGCGATACAGGTTACATATTGCGGCACAAGGTAAGCTGACCCTCAAACCTCCTGCATGATAAAATGTAATAATATATTTTTATAAAAATATATTTGTAATAATTAATTTACTGAATTTGTGCTGGTCAAAGCGGAGTTTCAAGTTAATTCCAGTAAGAGTACATTATCACAACTTCTCACGCTTATTCATCAATCGCTCGTAAGAAGCGCGACAGACCTCTCCGGCAGGCTCATTTGAAATACTTGGAATGGATTACTTCGAATAGTATCAGGCCATATATATAAATAAGAGTGAATGATAAATGATACAATCAAGTTATATAGGCCTATGCATTGATAACAATATTTAATATAATGCTTACTGTGTATGTCAAAAGAATTCGTTCGCAATGCTTAAACCTCCTCAGTCCTGGCGTCTCCTATAGTAGACATAAAACTATATTGATTCAAATTCCTGCCACACACATGGTATTGGTTTGTTATTCATTTGGAAGCAGTTCATGTGTTGGCTAAAAGATGGCTCTTCATGCTGGATTTAAAAAATTGGAAGGAACTACCACATGGCAGCTTACATGTGACAGACAAAATGGCGGATCTAAAGAGTGGGCTACGAACACGTATTGCCCCAGGTTAAGTTACTTTTCCACATCATATTTTCTTCTTATACAATATGAAAGTGTTATTTCTAAGAAATGTAAACCCTAGTGATTCGGTGATGAGCAATAGGATTAGCTCAATAATATGGAGACCAAGTTTATGTATCCTATAGGCGACATCGGGTTCCAAAGCAATACATATATTTATTAAAACGGTTATTGAATTTGACAAAACACACAATTCCGTGGCAATATTATTTTAATTTCTTGCTATATAATGTCATAAATAATGTATTCATACGCATAAAACACCGAGCCATGGGAAAGGGTTTGGAAGAAAGTGAGCAAAGGAAAGAATACACAAACCGTCCCTCAACTGTGTCATTATTTTAGGGATTCCAAATAAAGTAACATAAAAAGGGTGAATCATTATTAATGCTAATACAAAAATAATCAAAAAGAAAACTAACTTTGCTGGCGTGTGTGCCAACAGTAAGAATTCAGTAAAAAGAATGTGTACGCTCACTGTTAGGGGCTGTACGGACAAAAATTATACTGATGGGTACTCAGTCTATTTTTATGTACTCTAATATTTATATTTTAAGTTAAACTCACGTTCCTAGAACTGAATTCAAGTTTTTTTTTTTTTTTTAACAGGTTCACCTTGCTACTCACAATTTGTTGAAGATTGCCTTGACGGTGAAGATTCAGGCTGTGAGCTCTTACCGGACTCTGTTTCTGATAACGAGGATAGAAACTTCGTCCTGCCCGAAAGTAATCATCAATCTTATCAGAAAGCGAGAATGAAGAGTGAGATTTACCGCATGAAGCTCCCAGCTGTATAAATTCCCCCAGCTCAACGCGGAGAGTATTTTGGAAACTAGTACCTTCTGACGGATTCCAGCCATTGCCACCAGCTCCTACCCCAGAAAAGCAGGTACGAGCAACTAAACTATCACTCCATGATTATTTCAGCAAATACATAATCCCTGCAGATATAAAAGACCTCACAATATTCACTAATATCCGATATTTGAAAGATACGGGAAGGTTCTTGCAATGACAAACAGAAATGAGGAAGTTTTTGGGAATTACAGTCACCAAGTCCTAGTTGACATATCCCAGAATTCGTATGAACTGAGCATCTAAAACTAGAGTTCCAAGTATAGTAGACCACATGGCGAGAGATCGTTACTTCCTAAGACATAATTTGAAATTAGTTGATGACAAAGTAACCAAGCAGAGGAAGGAGAACGACAAATTGTGGAAGGTCCCTGCAGGCAGTACGTGAAAGGAAAACTAAACCCTCGTGGTTTAAAGATGTTTGTTGCCGCAACGCTTGAAGGACTCCCGCTAGATTTCTTTTTATATGAGGGACAGAACCACACAAAAACAGAAGACAAAGAAGTTGAAAACCTCGATCTGGGTGGAAAAGCTGTAATACGGTTAAATTAAAATTAGAGGAAGGTAGTGTTTTATATATGGATCGGTATTTTACTTCCATACCATTGCCTGACACGTTGCATTTCTACGCCAAGTGTCAAGGTACAGGCACTTTGCAGAAAAGCCCCATCCCATCAAACGCATGTTTCAAAACAGACCAGGAAATCAAGCGTCTTGGCGGAGAAACATCAGCTCAGCTTGTGAGAAATAACGGTCAGATAAGTCTAGTCAAATGTTTCGATAATAAGCCTGTGGTCTTGGCTTTGTCATGTGATGGAGTGGCTGAAGAGGATGAATGCAGGCGATGGTCAAGGTAAGACAAAGCCTATGTTACGGTGAAGCGACCATGCATTGTGAGAAAGTATAATATCTTCATGGGTGGAGTGGACTTCTTAGATACGATAATCAGCTACTATAGAATATTTTTCCGCACACGGATGTGGACCATCAGGATTATGCTGTATAAGTTAGATTTTGCTATTGCTGCAAGCTGAACTGAATATCGCAGAGACCAGAAGGCTCTAGGGACGCCAAAGGAAGAAATTTAGACCTGAGCTTCCGCACTGCAATTGAGGAGTACTTTATGGATGCTGATACACCTACAAATTCATCGGAATTTGAAGCTGAGGATGCACCACCAACCAAGAAGTATCGAGGGAAGGTCCACATCCATCTGATCACCGGCGGAGAAAAGGAGCTGTCCACTTGCCAGAAATTCCCATGCCCGCGAGAAAAAACCGCTGCCGCCTGCCTGGCTGCACTGCAAATTCCACTAAAATTGGATGTTCCGCTTGCAAGATTTATCTCTGTTGCTAGGAAGGAGGAGTGTATTTCAAATTATACCATGAACTGTGAAGTTACATCAGAAACTGATACAAATGATGCTAAAATATTTAACTAAAATGGAAAATGCAATGTGCGTAATTCAAAAGTACTTTCTGCATGAATATTGCAAAGTTTCATTACTTTGTATGCATTCTATACCGTAATATGTGGTGAATAGGAACATGGGGGTGAAAGGGAACACACAGGGAATTTATTTTATGGAAGGTTTGCATCGTATGTAAAGCAGTTCAGTGGGATCTTTTTTTACCCAAATGTTTCCCATCCTTATTTCCCGCCATTTCAATGTGCTCTGAAAAGATAATAACTTGTAGCAACAATAGTGCGCAATAAGGAATCCGTATATTTTTTATAGCTATTAAAGCCCATAAAATCTTCTTCTGGATTAGAAAATCGCGTGGAGGTAAGTGCTTTTAATGTCTAGAATAAGTAACTATGGCATTTTGTGATACAGTTAAATATAATTTTACCATGGCATATAAGCACACTTTTCTACGTAAACACTATGCAGAATTAGTGAACAAAATCATCGAAAAATGGGGGTGAATGGGAACACGTAGATGATATGTAAAATGAAGGTTAAATGTGAAAGCAGTCTTCATATAAATACTGTTTGATAATTCTATCCCTTATTTTACCTGTATTCTAGTTGAACGGAAAGATTCCAAGGCAATACAAGCGAAATCAGAGGGGGAAAATCCATTGGAGACACCCACCGGAAACAATTTCTGCTTCATTAGAGGATATTAAAAGAGAATTATCATACAGAAAATATTCAGAGAAGTATGGCAGTGTTATACAGACATGAAATGTAATAGAAGTGGAGGAAGAATGGAAATGAAGCCAAAAGGTGGACAGACATCGTTTGGTGTTGATACCGAAAAGCATTTGGTTGTTCAGCTGGTGACGTTTTCTTCCGGGGGTTATCCATTTGATGCATACGACCTCCGATGTATTGTTAAGGCTTACCTTCATAGAAGGGGAATCACTGTGAAGAAGTTTAGAAAAAACATGCCAGGTCATGACTTTGCCCTCAGTTTCCTTAACCGTCGCCGAAATGTTTCATCTCAACGAATGTGTCAAAGTAGAACAGAGACCGTACTCTTAAGTCGCTTGCCCCGATCATCAGCAGAAGAAACAGTGACAATGTTGAAGGAAACAATGGTATCATTGATGACTGCATTGTTTCTGTACTCAATGTTATGAGATTTAGTCCCGAGACATTAAGAATTAGAAAGAGAAATAACATTCCTCCTGGTCCGAGCGTAAAAGCTGATGATTTCGAAAATGATAGCCGAGAAGGACATCTGTCAGATGATGAGCAACAGCAGAAGGAGATCTCAAAAGAAAGTGGAGTTCCTACTGATAAACATGTCAGTAAAATAAAGTTGCTCATCCCAACCAAAAGACACCAGAATCAGAACTCTAAATCACACCTAAGGCAGGACTGCAACTGTGAACCACATCCGGATGAAGAAATGAGGTGTGTATGTGAAGAAAGCATGAATTGAAGAAGGTGACTGGGTTATGGTAGATTTTTCTTCTCCATCCACATCGTAATCAAATCGTCCAAGTTCTTCAAAGCAAACCTATTTCATTGAAACAGTCATCAGTGTTGACAATGAATGCTTCACAGTAAGGTTTTTTTTAAGTACGTGCCAACTACAGTTGATAGCGGACAAATTTTTTTAAGTGGCCCGAACACGAAGATGTCTGTGAAATTGATAAGTCAAATGTTGTTGGTGTGGTAAACCACCCTAAGCTTTTCAGAAGGGGACTCATGAAATTCTATTTAGCCCGCCTGGTGGCCATGATCGTTCAGGCGCTGAAGTCTGAAACGGTCTAACACCGAGGTTAGCCGGTTCGAGTCCCGTTGGTCGAAAAAATTTTCACCATCAGAATGTTGGCCGGCAGGGTAGGGGAGGTGGTGGTATACAATTTCTAATCACTAGATTGCGTGCCAAAAGCCTGGATTAAATTCCAAACCTCTCCGCAGTGCTCATATGGAGTGAGGGCATATGACACTGTTGATGGTGATTCGTCCGTCGGATGGGGACGTTAAGCCTTGAGCAGACCCCTTGGTGCTATTCGACAGGAGTAGGCTGTGCCGGCACCGGGTTTCACCCTCTCCCTACTATCATATATCACGTCATTCATTTCATCTCTCATTAACTCCTCTGATGAGGTTGATGTCAGGAAGGGCATCCGGTCATAAAAAAAACCGCCACGACAAATTCATCTCACCTCATACCCGACCCCGTAGGGAAACGGGACAAGGGTTGGACAAACAAACTCATGAAATTCTATGTAAATTTCCACGAATGGTAACCTTTTGTAACATGTTCTAGGACGACCATTTCCTTACTGTATTATTTTTTAATATTTTGCATTTTTCATATCTTAAGTAACATTTTTTAAAAAGGTTTTCAGTGTTCCTTTACACCCCAGTATGAGGAGAATAGGTTTAGACGGGACACTTAAGTATCTGTTGCTATTTTCCTATTGATTCCATATTTGGGATGAATGGGAACACTAATTTTTCAGTAAATATCGCATAACTCTCCGTACCAAAATGTTCATTTCATGTACCGTAACTAGCTATCTGACCTTATCAACACTGCCACATGCAGAAATGTATTAAATTATCTAAATCAAGAAAACAGCGACAGGAAACACTATAAAACCGTTCCCATTCACCCCATTTCACGGTAACTCTTTTCTTTATAATAAACAGTAATTTGATGCATTTAAATATCACTTGTGGATTTTCTAAATGTGTTTTGAATTTAAATTTGTATGTAACATGAACCGCCTCCCTGGTGCAGTGGTTAGTGTAATTAGCTGTCCCCCCGGAGGCCCGGGTTCGATTCCCGGCTCTGCCACGAAATTTGAAAAGTGGTACGAGGGCTGGAACGGGAGGTCAACTGAGTAGAGGTGGGTTCGATTCCACCTCAGTCATCCTGGAAGTGGTTTTCAGTGGTTTCCCACTTCTCCACGCAAATGCCGGGATGGTACTAACTTAAGCCTACGGTCGCTTCCTTCCCCTGTTCCTTGCCTATCCTTTCTAATCTTCCCATCCCCCACGCAGGCCCCTGTTCAGCACAGCTGGTGAGGCCGCCTCGCTGAGGTACTGGTCATTCTCTCCAGCCGTATCCCCCGATCCAATGTCTCACGCTCCAGGACACTGCCCTTGAGGGGGTAGAGGTGGGATCCCTCGCTGAGTCCGAGGGAAAATCCAGCCCTGGAGGGTAAGCAGATTAAGAGAGAATGTAACATGTAACAATGTAAAATAAATGGAATACAAACAGCTTAAAAATTGTATTAATAATGAACTGTGTATCATTAAATCCTGATGGCGCCTACAAGATACATTAATTTTCGGCAAATTCTCGTTGAGGAAACATAAAATCGACTATATATCCTCCTCCTAGTGGTAATTGTGGTGAAAATATCCAAAATCCCCAAATTTTGGGAAACATTTTCTTCTTGGGACTGAGGATAAGCGTGAACTTGTAATAGTTAGTACATTAAAAATGTAATTCAGTAAATTAACTGTTTAGAGATGTAAGCCGTTAAGAGAATGTATGGGATTCTAACACGCATACGTTAATGTATTAATTCTTTTAAATACACTCGAGGTACAATCCGTGAGCGGTGCTGTATTACAGTGCTGGGGTATAACTTTGAAACGCGCGCCGGTTCATTTGACAACAACGGCGAGTGTGACGAGGCAATGACGTTATTTCCGCTTAAGTATGTTCAAAAGGTGGTCCGGAGAATAGTACGTGTACGCTTCGAAACATCCACCACAGCTGTCTCGATGGCTCCACACAACGCTTCATAATTTCGAAGCAGCGAGATTACTTCGTGTGTCGTGTCGGTTGAACAGAAACTCCAGTCGTTCCGTACATGCCAACTACATCAATGCTTCGAAATAGCACAACCATGAAACCGGGACGGTGTTATGTTACCTCTCTCGCCTCAATAGAAACACCCCGCGTCAAACTGCCCTGAAGATCAGTAGCGTCGATTAGGGGGGTTGGGGGACGAGAGAAGGGGCAGCCCACCCCCTCTTCGTAGAGAAAATGTTTTTTTTTCTTTTCATATTAGCCGGCTGAAACTAGGAATTATAGGACTTACTCAAACAAGCAATTAGTGCAAGCCCTGTTGTCTTATCAGATAGTTTATATAATTATTAACAATTATAAGTGGAAATACGCAAAAAAGTCGTTCGCAGCTAACCAAATGTACAGCGCTACAGCATGTACTGGAGACTAGAACTGGGAGCGGAGCGAGCAATACCGATGAACAATCCGGTTGTAACGGTAGAGCACCCCACCGAGCCCGTCCGCATACAACAAACTACTCGCGGAAAACCAGAGCACAGTGTAGCGCACGACACATGTTTAACAATGGGAGACCACGGCGTTCGGATCACGGATTATCTTCAAACTTTGTACACTTTCAGTGGTCCAATAGGACAAGATAATGTGCAAATTATAAGGCGTACTACAGAGGCGTTTTCGAGAAAATCTCAAAATTTTCGCATCGAATATGTACCGGTGAGTTGCCGTCGCGAGCACGAGATGGCGATGGTCGAGTGATTAGCGTTCAAGCTCGTCCACGAACAGGCACGAAAACGGCCGAACGATCCAAACCGCTGAATTCAAGCGAAACTGCTTCCATTGTAACCGGCGTTGTTCGTCAGTGAACGCACGAATACCTGCGAACTATCATGATAGGTTTGGATTTTTGGTGGCGTCCCAGATGCGACCGTGCCACTAAAAACCGCGTAGTATGTAACCGTTCCGGATGCGACCAGCGTTGACAAGCAAATTGTCATTTATTAAGCTTTGTCATTTCCCAAGATGAGGTAAGCTAAATCAAAACCAGAAAAGGTTAGAGAAAAGGTCAAAAATTGAGAACACTGCTGACGGGGTAGGGAATGGCACTGTCTTTGTTCTGTTGAACTACTAAACAGCAAACTGTGCACAACACTAATGCACAATGAATTAGTCCTCGGGAAATACAACCTATAAAGCTCTTTACGGAGAAGAATTTGACCGATTGCACGGAAGGCTCACAAATAATGAATGAGTACATTTCTTACGAAAGTTTAAATAAAATATACATCACTTCACACAAACACACACGCACGCGCATAGCTAAACCCAGTTCAAGAACTCGTTGAAATATGTCAGTGTAATGTATTTTTGGAACGCCATAAACCGAGGTATTCCTTCCCCAAAGAAAACACAGATGCGTCATAAATAGGCATAAGGCAAGAGATATTTCAGGGAAAAAACCCTAAAAATTTGGGGGGAAATTTACAGCTAGCTAATCTTCTGCTGAATACTAGAATAACACAAGTTCGATTATATTTTAACAAAGATTATTTGTTTTACAGTTAACCGATCTGGGGATAATCGGAACCAGTCCCTGGATTTTCAGGAAACATATGACAGAGCAACATCATCTACGGTTGTTTATCAAGAACATTCCTGTGAAGTACCAGTACGCAGTGCAATGCCATTCCAACAGCAACTACTGCCCCTAATTTACGTAACACTTCTGGAGGAAACTCGTCTTACAACACGAAATGCGGTGAAGTGTTTACGTCTTTACCTAAAATACGTCCACATATGGAGCTGCGTTTCCATGCCTGAGAGAAGGTACCAAGCAGGTTAGGTCAGTGCGTTGCAGCACGACTACTTACAGCTACTTCGGTAAGCTGCCGGGTTTGAATACCCCGTTGACTATTCTCGAAAATGATTTATCGTGGTTTCCCATTTTCATCTTCAGAAAAATGCCTTGATGGCACCTTCCTCCAATTTCCAGCCCGTGCAATTACACTCACAGGCAACACCATCACACAACATACATTCTCGGACACACTTGGCACTAAAAGCCAGATGCTAAAAAGTTAATCAATGATTTGTTGTGTCTTCTAGTGATGAGTGTTGTAGCAGGTATAGGCCCTACAGAGAATAGCTGACATTAGATACGTCATGCCCATGCTTGAAGCTGGTGGGTCTAAGCCTGATCTTCGTAGAGGACCTCATTATCAGAATTTACTGCAGAGGACCCCTAGCAGGGATACTCGCCATATCGCGGCAGAGGTAGGAGTGGACCGTTCTACGAACATAACGGGAAGACCGGCAACATTAGTATCATGTGCAGTGTGTTCAGCACTATTGGAAAAAAATAATGCACCGCAGATAGCCTTCTGTGAATAGGTCCATCTTCAACCCAAAGACTTTATGAATCATATTTTGTTCACAAATGAGGTCTCCTTTACGAGGAATGGCAGCCTGTTTTGACAACACGCATGTGCAGTCGAAGAACAAGCCCCATGCTATGAGACGTCCCCATCTCACGTTCGGTTTTCCCATTAATGTTCGGACAGGGATTCAGGGGAGCATTATCAGAGGATCTGTGATATTACCTCACATAATGGCTAGCGTATACATCTACCGTTTCTACAAGGTACTACTACTACTACTACTACTAGAGGATGTTCCACTCCATACGCTACGGCATCTATGGTTGCAACATGATGGAGCACCCACGCACATTACCAACGCAGTGCGTCGTCACCTGGACGCCGCCTATCCGCAACAATGAATTGGCCAACAAGTCCCGATCAGAACCCCTTAGATTACCTTTTCGGGAGGTTTATGACATCTAAGGTTTATCGCAGAGAAGTGGAAAGTGTGCAAGAGTTCCAGGAATGTGTCTTGGAAGCTGCTCAGGACATCAGTGAAAACAACGAGGTACTGAGGCGGGTTCAAGAGAATTTTCTCCTAAGGTGCCGAGCATGCATTACCGCCAATGGTGATTTCGAACACTGCTGTAACAGTAAAAATCATCTTTCACGGCCAATCTGGTCAAGTGTGGTAGTCTCTAAAAGGTACATGACCGCTTAGTTGTTGTTTTTCACGTTTTTCTATCAAAAAGTAAATACGCTTAGAGTTTTACGTGACTTTTACTTTTGTGATCAACAGTCGCAGGACCTCCATTTTTATGTGGAATCCGATACATAGGACGTGGCATTTCATTTCGTAAATCCCACACGTATTGGCCGGGCCACTGGGCTCGTTTCTATTACTCCCCACGTTATCCGATTTCTACTGCGGGTCAGGGTTTGCAGCAGATTTGGCAGACTTTTACGGCTGGATGTTTTTCTTGACGCCAACCACTAGAAGAAAAATGCTACTGTATGTGTTAATATGGTGGTGGCGATTATCAGAGAGAAAAAATGGAAGACATCCGACACTGCGAAAAATGAAGATATCAGCGAAAGAAAGGCAAGGGCCACGAAGGGCGTGAAAGTGAAAGACTCTCTAAGCCTAGAAAGTTGTAATATCGTCGGCGTCGGAAAAGAACTAGAGTTGACAGAGGGGATGGGATAGGATAGATGAAAGTGAGGAGCCTGGTACAAGTAAGTGGGGCAGCGCCAGGACTCGACTCAGTGCCCCGTGGTCGCTAACCCACGCTCCCAAGTTGAGAGCCTCTTACGAAAGGCAGGGAATACCCTGGATGTTATTCTACTGCCCCCACCCACAGAGGGATTTGAAGTTAGATAACTTTCTTCCTTAGCATGACATTTCTCCGGTTCATCCATTGTCTGATACTACTAGTACGTAACGCACTCGTTTAACATAGTATTCCACACATTTGATCCCTACTTTGCGGTGCCGATTGGAATGAGCAGTGTGAACATTTAAAGGGATAATAGCAGAGGAGTGTTCACGGTCGTCTTGCGGCCTGAACATTCCAGGTCGGGAATTTAGGATTGTTAGATCGGCAGCATAGCACTGTTCGTTAAAAAGCCTGCCACCATAATAAAAACTCCCCAAGTTCATTGTGAGTGATAGTAGGCAAGAGGACCTGCCATTATAATTCCCTAACCCAGTCTAGACCTGAGAAAAGGCGTATATGACTTTCCCGTCGCTTTTCTGGTTAACTTTAAGAACTATATGCAATTTAACCCTCCAGTACTCGCGCGGGGTAATAAATAACCCCAACCTTTGGAAAACTGCCGCCGATTTTGTTTCTGTCTCGTACTGTACACTGGGCTGTTGTGTACCTTTTAAGGCGGAAACACACTGCTGTCACTTCAAGTGAACCATTTTTTAGCTGAGTCAGCGTGGAGGGGAGGTTGATTATGTCACTGCATGCGGCGTAAAGACAGGAAGCACACTGTCCTCACATTCACACATCACAGTATACTTCGTCCGATGACAAACTACGATAGTACATCCAATTCATCGTAATCTGATGATCTAATTGCCTGTGATGTTTCTGTTGCCATGAGTACTGTCCGTCGCACGAAAGTAATATGCGGTGAATACCACAATGTAGTAAGGGAGCTAAATGGGCATCCAGAAAAAATTCAGATGTACTTCAGGCTGAAAAAAAAAAATCAACTACTTGCATAATTTCATCAAGGATAAAATTGTTGGCCGGAGTACGCTCTGCATTTGCATTTTATTCGGAGGGATCAACGGGGGAAGACCTGAGACATCAATCCAGATGAGCCTCGGCAGACACACTACAGTCTTGTAAACTAAAACAATACGTATCACAACATATCTTGAAGAAAATCTGAAAATTAACTACAGGAATAAGAACATTTTTACGGATAGCCAAGCGGCCATTAAGGCACTAGAAGCAGTCTGGCTAATATCCAGAATTGCCTGGTATTGCCACTCACTTCTCCTGAAGCACTCAAAGTACATTGTCAAAATAATATGGGTACCAGGGCATGCAGGTATAGAAGAAAATGAAAAGGCAGATAAACTGGCCAGGAAAGGGGCAGAAACACATTTTGTAGGCCCACAACCTGTACGTGGGATTTCCTATTGACAAGTCCAACACTACATAGGAAAATGGGTACAAAAAAAACAAAAAACAAATGGAAAACTAGAAAAATACTCCAGGATGCAGGCTTTGCAAAGGAATTGATAAAAGGACCAAACAAAAAGCATACTAAAGAACTGTTGAAACTCAGCAGAGAAAATATAAGATGGGTAATAGGACTGTTGACAGAACACTGCCATCTGAAAAAACACCTGCATAGAATTGGAGTAATAAGAGACAACATATGTAGGAAATGCAATGAAGCAGAGTAATCAGCTTTTCAAATGTGCGGCACTGGGTAGAATCAGACTCTCCACTCTAGGACTACCAGGTGGAGAGGAAAAAAAAAAATCAAGAGAACCGAATAAGAACAACCTGCAGCTTTGTGAAGGGAGCAGGTATATCTATAGCTCATTCCTCGTTAAGAAAACAGTATTGCTCTTATGGACCTACACGCAGTGAACACACCCCGTCTGAGACACCCGTAATTCCTTCGGATTAAGGGGTATTATACTGCACTTTGTAATGTAGTATGAAAGATATAAAGAATGAGGCTCTTTTGCCCGTGAGTTGTTAAAACTACATAACATTTTCTTTTTCATAAATATATACGTAGTGAGGAAGCACAATGGCAGGAACAGCCCTCGCTTCCTTGCCTTCCTCCATTTTCTTCCTTCTGTGTTGCTCTGGTACAAGCATCATGTAGTCCGTTACTCAGTGAACCGCCGGCAGCTCACTTGTGTAGTGAAATCGTCTATAGTATTTATATGCTGCGCGTGCGTTTTTAGGTTATAAATCAGTGCATACTTGTCTTGTGTTGAGCGAGACTTGGTTGTATATTGCATAGTATTTGTGTGTGTTCTATTAATATCGTACTGTACATAAGATGATACTGAAGACTTTGGTGTTTAGGTGGGCAGCGAAACGTCATGACGTAACTTGTACTGATATTAAATTGCCGTGTGTTTTATTTGTGCTTGGTTTAATTTACCTGTTCTTTCTTATACGCATTTTAATTATCTTTTTTGGCTAGTTTCTTTACGTCGCACCGAAACAGATGGGTCTTATGGCGACGATGGGATAGGATAGGCCCAGGAGTAGGAAGGAAACGGCCGTGGCCTTAAGGTACACTCCCCGCATTTGCCTGGTGTGAAAATGGGAAACCACGGAAAACCATCTTCAGGGCTGCCGACAGTGGGATTCGAACGCACTATCTCCCGGATGCAAGCTCACGACCGCGTGCTCTTGACCGCATGGCCAACTCGCCCGGTGATTTTAATTTTATCAGTGTGTATTTTTACGACCGCACTTAATTTTTACCATTGTGTTTGTGAGCGATACGACAACACAATAGTACCCCGCGTTGCCGGGGAAAATTAAATGCATCCCTCACCCCTCGAACATATTTTTTTTTTTTACTATTTTCAACCTCCAATTTAACTTACACTTGAATGCTTAGGTTTTATTATGTGTCGTAGTTTACCTCTCAGTCTGTACAAACCAAAAATAGCCCCTGTAAAATCCCCATCCCCTTCAGTTCATAAAAATAAATTGCGTTAATTTCTTCCACTTTTTATCTGGAACTTAAATACTGAGTTTCACATATTCATGTGCCTGCGTTTTCCCGTGATGATATTGAGCAGAGCCGTTCCATATGGCAACCCTGTTAAGGAAACACTATTGCTCTTATGACATGGAATGAACCATAGGTGGGAATGAAGGAAAAAAAAATGGCAGCAAAAGGTCTTAAGAGGTCGACGCTAATTGGGAACTAATATTTAGAGGCCCCATGAAGAAAAGAAGGATGGTAAACAAAACAATGGAGATAGGGATATTGACGGAGATGATAGTTTAGAAGATCCTGATTACTCTGAAGTCCTGGAAGATGGAAGTTCAACAGAAAGTAGGGAAAAATACGTTTTCCAGAAGGCTAGCGGCTGTGCTTTAGCTCATGTGGTTTTTTAATGTTGGTTCTAACCATTTACATACTGCGATATAAAAAAACTTCAGCAAAAGTTCGTATTAGTATTCATGGTTCACAAATCATAACACATACTAACTGCTGTCGTGCCAGTAATCTACCGACACGGGGCAGACGTACGTGAGCACCTTCAAATATCATCGGACTTCCAGCATCGAACCTGCCAAATCGGGGTCGTCAGAAGACCAGCGCATCAACCGTCTGAGCCATTCAGCCTGGCAAACATTACATTAACTGTTCTTTGTACATTCTTTACGGGAGTATGTGGGAGATATATTTTTACACTTGATGTACCAGCACTTCATATTATGTATCCTATAAAAACGGGTTACTTTTTTTTTTTTTTTTTTTGCTAGGGGCTTTACGTCGCGCCGACACAGATAGGTCTTATGGCGACGATGGGATAGGAAAGGCCTAGGAGTTGGAAGGAAGCGGCCGTGGCCTTAATTAAGGTACAGCCCCAGCATTTGCCTGGTGTGAAAATGGGAAACCACGGAAAACCATTTTCAGGGCTGCCGATAGTGGGATTCGAACCTACTATCTCCCGGATGCAAGCTCACAGCCAAACGGGTTACTAATCAGTTTCTTAAAAACAATTGGGTTAACTGCATTATGTGAAATTTAAATAAAATCGTACGGTTATCTCATTAAACATGCCGGGCTGGGTAGCTCAGGCGGTAGAGCGCTGGCCTCCTGAGCTTAAGTTCGTTAGTTCGATGATATTTGAAGGTGCTGAAATACGTCAGCAACTCGTGTTGGTAAATATAAGGGACCTTAAAACTCTCGCGGGATAAAATCCCCGCACCTCGGCGTATTCGAAAACCGTGTATTAGTGGGACGTAAATTCATTATCATTGAATCTCTTAGTTCATTTTATTAAACATAGTCTGCATTCAGCATTTTCCTTCCTTTCCTCGAGCGGTAAACAAAGCACTTCAGCAATGATTTGAGAAAGTTTTTTGTATTATCAGTCCACTACTTTTATCAATATTTCATGTAGACCTCAACAAATACACCTGACAGAGCAAATGCAACACCAAGAAGGAGTGGTTCGAAAGGGATGAAAGTTGGGGAAAAAACAGAGACGGCACGGACGAATAATTGATGTTTATTTCTAACCGATATGCAGGTTACACAATGCGCACGGCATCGACTCAGTAGGATGTAGGACCACCGCGAGCGGCGATGCACGCAGAAACACGTCGAGGTACAGAGTCAATAAGAGTGCGGATGGTGTCCTGAGGGATGGTTCTCCATTCTCTGTCAACATTTGCCACAGTTGGTCGTCCGTACGAGGCTGGGGCAGAGTTTGCAAACGGCGTCCAATGAGATCCCACACGTGTTCGATTGGTGAGAGATCCGGAGAGTACGCTGGCCACGGAAGCATCTGTACACCTCGTAGAGCCTGTTGGGAGATGCGAGCAGTGTGTGGGCGGGCATTATCCTGCTGAAACAGAGCATTGGACAGCCCCTGAAGGTACGGGAGTGCCACCGGCCGCAGCACATGCTGCACGTAGCGGTGGGCATTTAACGTGCCTTGAATACGCACTAGAGGTGACGTGGAATCATACGCAATAGCGCCCCAAACCATGATGCCGCGTTGTCTAGCGGTAGGGCGCTCCACAGTTACTGCCGGATTTGACCTTTCTCCACGCCGACGCCACACTCGTCTGCGGTGACTATCACTGACAGAACAGAAGCGTGACTCATCGGAGAACACGACGTTCCGCCATTTCCTCATCCAAGTCGCTCTAGCCCGGCACCATGCCAGGCGTGCACGTCTATGCTGTGGAGTCAATGGTAGTCTTCTGAGCGGACGCCGGGGGTGCAGGCCTCCTTCAACCAATCGACGGGAAATTGTTCTGGTCGATATTGGAACAGCCAGGGTGTCTTGCACATGCTGAAGAATGGCGGTTGACGTGGCGTGCGGGGCTGCCACCGCTTGGCGGCGGATGCGCCGATCCTCGCGTGCTGACGTCACTCGGGCTGCGCCTGGACCCCTCGCACGTGCCACATGTCCCTGCGCCAACCATCTTCGCCACAGGCGCTGCACCGTGGACACATCCCTATGGCTATCGGCTGCGATTTGATGAAGCCACCAACCTGCCCTTCTCAGCCCGATCACCATACCCCTCGTAAAGTCGTCTGTCTGCTGAAAATGCCTCCGTTGACGGCGGCCTGGCATTCTTAGCTATACACGTGTCCTGTGGCACACGACAACACGTTCTACAATGACTGTCGGCTGAGAAATCACGGTACGAAGTGGGCCATTCGCCAACGCCGTGTCCCATTTATCGTTCGCTACGTGCGCAGCACAGCGGCGCATTTCACATCATGAGCATACCTCAGTGACGTCAGTCTACCCTGCAATTGGCATAAAGTTCTGACCACTCCTTCTTGGTGTTGCATTTGCTCTGTCAGTCAGTGTATAACCCTCAAATTGATAAGCACATTCAGGGCCTGTACTACGACAACGAGAAAGTGTGGTTTAAATTTAAGTGGCAGTTTGCACATTGATCTGGAAGTTCGGTTGAAAATGCGTACTACGACATCCGTTTATGTGCAATCTGAGATAATATTCTGGAGTTTAGCTATGCTGAAGTTAGAGAGGCAGTTAGCGCTGTTACCTGGGACTTTTGCTCCAATCGGGGACGCTATTGTAAGATTCAAGATGGCTACACATCAAGATGAATCTACTTCTGCATGATGTTATAGGATACATCATGCTTCCTTACGAGTTATCACAGAATGTGAGGATTTCCCAAGCTAGCAAGTTGTTGCTACTGACTATATGAGTTGCACTGAAGCAATTCAACAGCAAGCTTCCTAGGTAGCCGCAGTCTATACGGCAATATCGTTCGATGCTGCCACGCGGTTTTCTTTTTACCTTCTAAATCAGGGCCTCTCAAACGCCCAAAATCTCACGCGACCTAATCGAGGCGCAAGAGCTCCGTGCACTGTGCATCGGTCCCGCTCGGCTAGGCTCGGACCAACGCTCTATGTCTGGGCTACTCGGCTAAGCTCGGCTCAACTCGGCCCGGATTTGGAGCGCTACGGAGCAAGTGAGGAAGTGGGAGAGAAAGGGGGAGCGAGCGAGACAGGCGTGGGGAAAGAGACAGCGCTATTGCTCCAAATCGAGGAGTGGGGATCTGCACTAAGGTCAACCATGCGAAGTCGTCTTTTTCACCGTGGCACCAGGCGCATGCACCCTGAGAGGCCCTTGTTTTAAATATTAGTCGGTACGGTACTAGAGGTGATAGTGCACGTTGTTCATGGTGATTCGTCCGTCGAATGAGGACGTTAAGGATTTTATATTTCTTTGACCTCATAACAAATTGCCACTAAATATTTATACTAAAGTGAGATAAATGCTTGCCGGTTAAGCATTGTCTAGGGAAAAATAAACTACTTATTAGCAACAATAAATGGAATAAAATTAATGATCCTGCGGCGCATACAGTGGCATTAATTACGAATATATACTTTCACCGTAACGCGCATCCACGTAAACAGTATTAGCCTAAACAATTATACCATGTGGTAGGAATTATTCGATAAGATCCTACATATAACCTAAACCTTAAATTCTGCGTCCAGGTTATATTTACAGTCTTATTTTCTACAACAATTTCCCAGTTCCGTTACACTGTTAATTAATGTTAACATTCCTTCGTATGTGTAGATTTGTCCTAATTCAGTTTTTCACCTGAACCTCTACATTATAGCCAATAAGAGTCCGATGTTGGACTATTAATATAATTTCAAAAGGAATAGGAATTGTGTTAACAAAATATGAGGTTTATGAAGTATTTAACGAGCAAATGTACCAAATACAGTATGATATTTTACAAGTTGCTTTCACATCGCACCGACACACATCTAGGTCTTATGGCGACGACGGGGGTACGTATTGCAAGGCGCAAGTATACCTGCACGGCCGTAGATCGGTAATGTCCTTGAGGTTGAGCTAGATGTACTGTTGAAGCCTGCGGTAATGTGATGGGGAGGGCCAACGAAAAATAAACGGTGGTTGGTATGCGTGGGTGTTGAGAGTACCTTGGGTATTGGACCATGGATCAGCGATCTCTCTCTGAAAATTCAAGATCCAGTAAGGATCTTCAATTCTTCATAGCTCAAGTGAAGTGAGCTTCCCATTCCGATCATCATGTTATTCCAGAAATACTTCCAGAAGGAAATATCTAAGTTCAGAGTTTACAGTAAAGAAGATTCATCTCGTTTTTGAGAAATATGAACTAGAAAGGTTTCTTAAAAATGAAATGCTAAGTTGAAGTAAAACCATGTGTTAGTTATCAATACTATAGCGATTTTTCGCACACTATTCGATCTGTCATTTGGAGAACCAAGATCTGACAAGTCCCATGTGCGATTAACTCAAAATTGATACCGAGACTGAAAAAGACGAAACAGAGAAAAAAACTTGGTAAATTACATAAACCTATGCAGGTTTGGCGTTCTGACTTCCAGCAAAAATCGTCAGTTGACGTTGATCTCAACTTTCGTCAAATAAGGGTTCATAACCAGTCTATATTCTTGCTCAATGATGGCATGATGTACATATATGAAGTGACGGGAAACAAAGGGTAAAATGAGCCAATCTCATTTTTGAAACATTATATAACTTTCTTCCTGCATATGTAGAAACTTTGTATCCGTACAGTGACATGTGGATGTTGGAATAAGAATCAAATCATGGTGGAGTGTTTGTGTACCTTAGCTGCAAGTGGAAAATTTGACAAATTAGTCACTACTCTGAACGTGGACATGTATTTAGGCAATGTGACAGGATGCCTGGACTTCATGAGAAATTGAACAGAAAAAAGGAGCATGTCTTCATTCCAGATGATTGGTATTTTCCATCAAGGAATGCCTTCATATTTGAAGTTGTCATTGTTACTCAAAATCGCATTAAAGATTTCAAAACTTAAAGACACCATTTCTCAAGAAGACTGATTAAAAAACAAAAAAAAAAAAAAAAAAAACACAACCGATTACAATACGCAAGTACAAACTTATATAATCAGGTGATAGTACTGCCGTGTCTGGAAGTGCGGCTGTCCATGGTTGATGACATATGCGCATTTACTGGGTCATCCGGAAATAAAGTTATAAAACAGACGGAGTTTTATTCGTAATATTATCAACTCAATATATTAACAATACATGAACTCCATATAGTCATGAAAATACACCCGTAATGCAAAGAGATAGGTACTTCATTTACCTTTATCAAGTATTACCAGGGTTTAGGATTTTTTTTGTATGCACCTTTTTTGTTAGGGTACCTTAAAGCTGTTCGGAAATATATCATAGTGTGAAATTTTGTTTCTAGTTGCGAAGAGGCATTTTTCACGCACCTTTTTCCTGCTTTTTTTTTTGGGACTTTCATCCTACCCCCCCCCCCCCCCAACTATGCCAATAATCCCCTGTTCTCCTTTACTACCTTTAAGTTTAATTCCAGTTTGATTTGTAAGATTTCTAATCAATATATATAACTTTCAATTAACGTCTTCTTAGCTTGCTGTTTACGTGCGTTTAGTAAGGCTACTTCTCTCGGTAAACACCGCGCGGGAGATGAAAGCACACAATGGAAAATAACTGTAGTTCGACAAAACCTCTTTCTCTCGCTTTACCGCTATAATGTTGCCATCAATAATTCACATGGCAATGAGTGCTTCTATCCCACAAGAATCAGTAGCCTGCTGTTCGTGAATGTGAGTTTGTTACTGTGAGAAACATAATATGTTCACATGGAGGCGGAGGCTGGTGACTCAGAGATGTCAGCAAGCGGACCCGCGTAGTTCCAAGAATTGAGACTGAGTTCTGCTTGGAACTACTAGAAATAGCCGAGACTGCAGTTCCAGCGTGAATGAGAACTTTCTGGTAACTCGCGGTGATATAAGTAGGGCTCGGATGTGTAAGACCTAAAAGTAGCCCAAATAAGCAAGCAAATATGACCTCAAAAGTGAGGAAATATGACCATAAAAGTGATGAAATATGACACAAAAATTACAAATTATGACCCTAAAACCATTAATCTAAATATGGCCATTTTAAAATAAGTTATAAATCGAAACGGCAATTCCTTTGATACATATTTGTTAACTAAATTCTTTATTCTTACTTTCATATCAATTTTCTGAATATACACGTTTAGCAGTTATTCACACTTTCGTCCTCGATTCACTTATCAAACATTTGTGATTACATACCTATAGAAACATTTTAAATACAAAACATGTTTGCACCCTTCATTGGAGATCTGAAATACGCGAACACTATAAATCAATCTATTAAAAAAATATTTTGGAACGTTTAAGCTCAGATTACATTAATATTACTCAAATGCGTTAGAGTTTAAATTGAGCACCACGAAACGAATTAAGTAGATGCCATACGATGCATTATGGTAGGGCGGCAGGGCAAATAGTGCAAACTCATAACTTTTTCATTCTTCTCCGCGGATAGTATTGAAGTGTATGACAAGATTGATCTTCAAAGCATCAGGCACGAAATACCTCCGATTATCACTTAACACATTCCTGTAAGAAGAGAAGCTCCTTACTAAGTCACAAGACGTTATTGGTGCATATTTAAATAATATTAAATCACTGCTGTCGAGTATGCACTTATCTTGAAATGTACTGGTACCTTCTCCTTTAAGAACGTCATTTGTCTTGCACACACAGCGAAAACTGTCACTTCGATTGAGCAGGTTTTGAAGTTTCCGTTTTACATTGACGCCACCTATTCCATGTGATCATTGTGCTGGAAGTTCAACACTTCTCACAATTTCAATACTTGCATGAATTTCTAAGCTAGCAGCTTCTAAACGAGCAATTACGCTCGATATAATAAAAAAAAATCGACTTAATATATACGCCAGACTTTCTGACAAACTGTTCGAAAACAAATCCTACGCAATCTTGAAAGAAGAGGCAGAGTATTCCACTTGTACTAACTACAGATGTGATACGGAAAAGCGGTTTTGTGAACACTAGTTCTCATTCAGCAAGTTGACAATGATTTCGCACAGCTACAGCTGTCGCCAAACCGCCGAAATATGACGTTTCTTCGAAAATTGCTCAAAATATGATCTTATGACAAAAATAGCGAAAAAATGCATTTATATGACAAAAATCACTCAAGAAAGAAAATAGAGACAAAGAAAAAATATCCTTTCCTAAACATCCGAACCCTAGTTATAAGACAGTGTGGACAGCAAGTGAGCGAGTGAGCGCAAGAGCGAGTTGTGTGCGAGTCGCATTGAGTTAGCACGTGAACGGGTGTTTTACATTACTGAACGAGTGTACTACTAAAATTTACCATGCCAAAGGTGTCCGGCGCCCGATTTATTGCTCTGGCTCAGGAATTCGAACAAGATTTCGTACACAATGGTGGAACTGTAATGCGATGTACTATTTGTGATTCAAGAATTTTGTTAGATAAAAAACGCCACCAGCGAGATCGCATCAAACAACACATTTTCAGCTCTAAGCATCAAATGAACAAGTCTCCTCAAGCAAATCGCTGCAACCTCTATTACGAAATGCGTTTCAACACAGTTTTTCAAAAAGTCAAAATTTGAAGTAAGTAAACATTGATTTCTTGAAAAATACACAAATATGTCAATGCCGGATGAGAGTAGGCCTACTTTACCAAGAAATCATACAAAGAGTCAAGGAGAAAGTTTCTGATTGCAACGTGGGAATCATTGCTGATGAAACCATAGACTCAATGGAACAATATGTTTTGAAGATTTTAGTTTTTCCCTTAGCAGGGAAAAATGTTAAGCCCATGTTCAAAATGTATGAACTGCAGAAAGCCAATGCCACTACAGTAATGCAATCAATTACGGACTTCTGCCAAAAACTCTGGCCTACTAGTACAGAGTTTGGAAAACTTCTTGTGGTTACGGACCAAGCTCCATAGGCCCGTACATTGTTTCATCTGTTAACCAATTGAAACCTTTATGTTCTAAGTTGAAGCATGTGACATGCTTGATTTTACCCTTCAGAGGGTTTGTGAATCCATAAGGAACGAATACGACATGGCAAATCAATTTATCTGTGCCTGAAGAAGATTTTACTGAAAGCTCCATGTCGTGTTGTTTACAGAGAATCCACTGGCTTGCGCCTTCTAAATTTCCTGGTCATTACTCGCTGGGGATCGTGAATTGAATGTGCTGCTATGTTGCGTGAAACGTTTGACAAAAATAGAGAGTCTGTGCTTTCTTTCGATCCAGCCGGCGCAGGCACAATATCCAAGACAGCAACTTCTGTTGCCGGAGAAAATACATACTGTGATTTGCAGACAGAACTATATTGTGTCCATAGTTACAAGTACCTGACTGCAGATATTAAACGATTGACTAAGCCAACTACTTCGAAACGATTGAACAGAAGATGACCGATGAACTAAAGGCGTTTAGGCACGAAGCATAAAGTGGGAGTCACTGTTGTTTGGAAGCTGACGATACCATGAAGAGTACATCCGTGCACAATGATACCTGTGATCTAAGGCTGAGTATGACCAGCCTGGAACAATTCTAGACATGACAAAATGGTAGACGAGGCTCTGTCAGACTTGTCGCATCGTCTCGGGATGACAAAGATGGGAGTACATTGGTGACCCAATCACGATATTTCTGCTGCGAACAACTTGATTTGGCACGTCCACTCTTGACCAAACTTCCGCACTCACCACCTGAGTGCAGCTCAAAGGAAGCCGACCTTCGTGCAGTCCCGCCAGTTCTCCATGTGGCTTTTACTGTTCTTAGACTCGCTCAATTGAACACGAGCTTGAGTTCGAACAGGAATGAAACGTGCCCTGACTATCGTCACTACAATAATAATTCTGCATACCTTGCCAGTAAGAAAGGTATTACGATGGGGTATAATTTTATTCATTATTTCCGAAGTATTTTTTATTCTCCTTCTGGGCTTTTTTCCACCGACGCCTTTTACCTAGTAATGAATTGGGAAGACTTTGACCACCTTTATTATGAACGTGCGCAGGGTATTTACAGTACTTTCTCTTCGCTGGTCGAACAAGTAATATTAAAGTCTTTGGGTCGAACAACGATTGCCTCATAGAATCCATACTCAGGGCGAAACATGTTTATTATGCCATTATCTTGAAAATCAACTTCGCTAAAAGTAATGACTGGCGGATTCTTGATTCCGTAACTTTCGAAATATAAATGATTAGTACTGATGAAACGAATTATGTTAGGCAATCCAATCTTTGCTCACCGGCGTGGAAGAGAGAAATATTTTCGACTTCCTGGATTTGTATAGTAGGCTTTTCAACAAAAATTCGAGCGGGGCTACAAACTCTGTAAACCAGTTCGCGTTTTGAGTCCACATAAAGCAATGATGTTCTATAGGAAAGGTTACAGAAATAAGTATAATCATAAGATTGAAGATAATAAAATTATGTCGAAAGTTGAATACTTGTGCTATCACAACGCGACATTCATACATTTGAAACATTTTATTAGCAGACTTAGGACGTATCACATTAAGATTGCTGTTAATAAGAGTTTGAGATATCACGGACACCAATAATGACATTATGAGTTCCATATACTCAATATATATATAAAAACTTCAGGCGGGCGGACCAACCTAACCGCAAAAACACAGGCCTTACCAACAGTGTAACTTGGGCACTTGCCAGATAAGCAAAGTAGATAAGCACAGAAAACCATCGCAATGGCTATTTGATGACTGGGTTTGAAACCCACTATTTCCAGAACGTACAGTTACCGCGAAATGATCAGCGCATTAAAGAGCATTCGCTCGATGGTAAATTGCTACTTGCGAATCATAACTTTAACGTGGTGCATCGAATCCGCCTGATTTCCGAGGTGGCCATTCAATGAAATAAAATAAAAAGCAAAATCTCTGGATTTTACAGAATATGTCTTTGAGGCACTTCAAATGGGCATATGCAAAATACAGTACGACTGCTTAGTTTTCTTTTATTACTACAACAATGAACAAACCACATCAAACTTCAAGCTGATATTAATTTTGAGAACATTCATAGCAATCTGCTGGTATTCAATAACAAGCTACAGGAGTACATTTCAAACTCCAATTCGGGCCTCTATCCAAAGCAACTCTTGATTCCTCACACTTAACTCCTTTACCTTTCACCTTTTTTAGTTATTCAGTCCTTTCATATAACCAATTTCGGATTGAGAAAGCCTAAGCATTCACATGCATACCAGATTATAGGCTACTTAGGTTTCTTTGTAGGTTTTCAAATTCTGAATGTCTGTTCTAGGTAAGGACCTACAGCACCAACGCAATCAGTTTTGCACGAACATTGATACAGTTAGCATGGCCAAGGGATCCCAATTTCTAATTGGTCGTCGAACTACAGAGACGTGGTTTTAAACATATAAAACTCCCTGTGGTCAGGATTAAGAATGTGGTTACTTCGAGGGGATTCTACCAATAATCGAAGTTACGGAAGAAACCAACGACATTCGAAAAAAAAAAAAAATTAATTAATTCAACAACGGAGTACAATTTTATATAAAATGTTAGGCAAAGGAAATGGGCGATCGCCAAACAAACATAATGTCCTACCTTTCTTGGAGACTTATACAAGAAACCAAACTACACCACACTTAAAAACACAAACAAGGAAAAGCGAAGAAAGTACAGATCAAAGCATAATGCACACAATGCAGAATAATGCAGCATTCAGTTCTTCGACCTTTAAAGAGGAGCGTGATTTTATGGTGGGTCTTCTATTTCGATTTCATGTAAGCTGCAGAAATACACTGCCCATAATTTATGCTTTAATTTACCTGCTTTGTTGGATAAAGAAAATTAAATGACGTTTCGGGGTATTTCAGCGAGACCTTCCTAAATTTAAAATATAGGCTTCTAATAATTCGAACTCGAGAACACAAAGAATGCATCAAGGAAATCAATTCACCTTCATTACGAAGTCCCGATGCACAACTAACGAACAGTCTATAATTCTGTCACAATAATACTAGTCAAATTAGATGAATGTACGGTAATGGAAAAATAACCATACTACTCGCTGTTTTTGGAAGAGAAAACAACGAACTGGAAACTAATTTCCTGCAGTCGTAACGTAGCATGTAATCACTAACTTCATAATAGGAGTTGAGAAGTCTTCAGCAAAAAATTTCACAGATGTGATCAGCAAATGATCTATTTTGCATACACCGTGCGAATGCAGCGTGTGAAATTCTTCGACAGGTACATATGCCACAATTAATATGGACGAGCATTTTAATATCCTGAACAATCTTACCCAAGATTTCTGTTTCATGGCTTTCTCTCGTCATCAGCATACAGGAAACTTGCTGCTTACGACGCTGGACTTCACGGAATGTTTATGCTGTTACAGGAAAGAGACCGACGTATTCAAGAAATGTTCTACACAAAGGAAATGCAAAACATGACTGAAATGGCAAGAAACACAAAACAAATTAGCAATAACTGTCATACGGCTGGAAACTGATTTCCTACAGGGATTGCCTTCATTAATCATCACAGATTTCAACAAGGTCTAAAATTTATGCTGATTATATTTTAATCGAAGGACTCTGTCTTGACCAAACACGTTAAGAATGAGGAGTAATATTTTGTAAATGCCATGAAATATTAAATGGTAGGTTTACATTTAGCGCACGATTTTGTGGTCAATGACAGCCTTATTCAAACAAGGTAACCTACGCATTTAAAGCATCTGGTCGTTATCCTCCCCACAGTCTACATGATACATAACTTAGCAGTCTATTTCAACGTCATAATGAAGTGATTTGTTGGGTTATTCCGTAAAACGTATGCATCAGATCTTACTTCATCCGATAACGTACAACCACGTGGTAAATCTCTAATCATTTTGGCTGTAAATTCGATTTATTAACGTTTAAATTTTTACTACCCCGCCCAGAACTAACGATATTCTCATGGGATTATGCCGAGTGAAAAGATAAAAACCGCAAGGAGACATAGCGTTTCGCTAAGACGTTTCCTCAGAAGTGAACCGTGCCGAACCACGAATGCTCTAGAATGATGCGTAGTTCCACATGGCATAACCGCGAAAGACTTACGTCCATGGAATTATTTAATTCTGTTTTGATACTAACCAAACCATAAAATCACACCCGTATCTTTAAGCATTCTCATTTAATAACAGGAATAAAAATGCATTTCATTCAAGTTCACTCGAATGCATGCCACATTACCCTATCATTGTGTTAATACAGTACGAGAGCACTTACTATAGGGCTGTGGTCCGGCTCCAAAACGAGGTTCCTGCAGCAGAGGAGCTGGTCTTCCGCTTACAGGTATGTCCTTACCACCTGTGAAGGAACACAGTTCATGCAGTCAAATAAGAGGTTCAGAAATTCACTGAACTTTCTTGCATTAATTAACACACTGTCAACAAGAATGTGTCCACATTCTGTTCACAGTGTACCTTACAGAGTTTCAATAACAGAACAGAAGGCTGTTACCGAAACGAGCAACAGACAATTTCAATATTTAGAGAAAACTTCTGCATATATGTTCCAGGGTGTTCCATTCTCGTAATCTTTCGGAAACACTCCTTCAAAAAAATTCTACTTTTGTCTTCCAGTCACTAAACTGCAAATATTTCATTTAGTGTTGTTATTTTTGACATTTGACAAATTAAACTTCAAAATGGTCCTCATAACCCGTTCAATTGACGCTCAAGCCTATTAAGATTAGGTTCACGAAGTGTTTACGACAATATTTTGTTTTAATAAACAGCAAGAAATGAGAAAACTTCGAGCTAGATTGATGATGATTATGATTCTTGTTTAAAGGGGCATACCATCTAGGTCATCTGCCCCTAATAGTACGAAATGTAATGACAACTTAGAAGTCCAAAATTCATCCACTGACCAGAATTCATATCGTGATGAAGAATGAATGGATGGATATAAATTTAATCAGCGGATCCAACTCGCAATACTGATAAATCGATCCGCTGACAAGAATTCGAAAACAAGACGATGAACAATGATTATGAATTAAAGACAATCAGTGCATCAGACCCGCAATGCCTCACCTGCCCAGAAACAATCTTAAAACAATAGTATTAATGGCCAAGGGACTGCTCCACAACAGTCTTGAATTGATTATTCTTGTTGTCTACAAGGATCCAAAATACGGGTCAACGGCCACTCGTAATGATACATATCGGTAGTAAAAGTAGAACCATGGCATTTCACATGTTGCGGTACTAATAAAAAATAGCGGAGACTCGCTGTGTTCCACACATTACGGTATTACTCACAAGTATTGTACGTCGCACAGACAACGCAGACCTAAGGTATTTCTCACATAATGGCGCCACTCATAGGCAACGCAAACCCATGCTGTTTCTGGCATAGGTGTACTAATCACAGGAACCCCGAACTATCCCGTGGTGTTCCTGAAGTAGTGGGTAGAAATCACAGGCAACGCGAAGTCCCAGGGTGTTTCTCACTTAAAGGCACTAATCACAGGCAACATAAGCCCGTGGCGTTCAACATACAGTGGTACTATTCACAGGTACTGTAAACCCACTGTGAACAACTCTCTGCTGGTACTAATCACACACCTATTGTGCACCTAACAAAGTGGTACTACTAGCAAGTAAAGGCGACCCATGGTGCTCCCCGTGTGATGATACTAATAACAAGTTTCACAGTTCTAATTCAATTGCCTTGGTCGCCTCTTATGACAGGCAGGGGTTACCTTTGGTGTACTCGTCTGCGTCACCGAGCCACAGAGGGTCGAGCTTTATTAAAAGAAAAGGAACACACACAAACGTATGAATTAGATTGAACAATTATCACCATTCCATCAATTGGAAGATAATGGATTTCCTCAATCCGGTCATAGCATATCTTCGAAGACAGCCGTTTTATAATCTTGAGGACGATGATAAAACGAGGGCAGATCAAAAAATAAGTTGCACTTCCCAGTTATGGCCATTTATTACACCACCTATACAACAGCAACACGACTATAACGACATACACTGTAACGTCACTTTTCCACATAGTTTCCAAGAGACTCCAAACATTTCTGCGAACGCACAACCAACTTGTCGATGCCGGATGCATAGAAATCTCCTCCAGCGTTCTGAAACCACTCTGTAACAGCGGCCTTAACCTCATCATCGGTCTGGAAACGTCGACCACCGAGCTCCGTTTTGAGGTTACCGAACAGATGAAAGTCACATGGCGCTACGTCGGGACTGTAGGGCGGACGTTGCCAGACCTCCCACTTGAAACGCTGCAGCAGTTCTCTCGTTTGGCGGGCCTTGCGAGGTGCGAGGCCGACGTTGCGTACTTTCGTCCCAATGACGCTGCGAGGCTCGTGGTTTCCCAGGCTGCGAAGCGGATCAATTGCCGAGCACATGTCTTGTCCAATGGATCTCGCAGCCTGTGCGCTGCTGTTGGAAGAGGAAGCGGATTATGTGTCAGTACTGGAGGGTTTTCTTCACCCCTATAGCAGTATCAATGGAAACTGTTGATGATCGTGTGATGTCAGCCTGTATCGTCCACAACCTTCTCCGGAATGAGCGAATTCCTTGCCTAAATGAACACTTTATTGGCAATTTGGAATTAACAGAAGAAAACATTATTCCTCTGGCAGCTGACAACAGAGGTAATTCTACATATGATGCTTTCATGATAAGAGACAGCTTCAAGAAATATTTTTGTAGCAGGGAGCGAGAATCGGTATGACAAAGAATATGCTAACAGGGTGGAGTGAAAGTTTTTTCTAAAGGACAAACCTGTATTTGTTTACCTATAGTTTACTTTTTCTGTGACCCAATTAGCATAATAACGTTATTAAAATAAACCACGTGATTTTA
Organism: Anabrus simplex; assembly: GCF_040414725.1. NCBI lineage: Eukaryota > Metazoa > Arthropoda > Insecta > Orthoptera > Tettigoniidae > Anabrus > Anabrus simplex. Next base: position 227,625,072 of record NC_090271.1, on the reverse strand, counting down.
TTAAATGAACAATACTGAACACCTATTTTGTAAAATGATATATATTGGCATATTTGATATTAAAGTAATTGATTTATTGGTTGATACTCGTATATCATTTCTAAATCTGTTTATTATTTAATCCTTTGCAACTGAACTCATATTTGTTATAAGTAACATCAATAATAATAATAATAATAATAATAATAATAATAATAATAATAATAATAATAATAATAAACACCCTACCACCGATCCACAGAGGCAGCTACCACATCAATGGAAAAGCAAAAAATCCCAAGAACGGAGGTTCCAAATGACAGTAAATTAACATTAATCGTCTGGTACCTCCGTTTTTGTAGTTTCTATTTTTACGAACTCTTTCCTTCTCCCATCGTATAATACATAAAACTAGCAACACTTATTAGCTGTTCTATCCAACTTCAGTGATATCATTTTCCATAAGTTGTCTTTCACAACGTTGTTTTTGTAGCTCTTGTGTTGTAAGTTATAGAACACTGGGTGCATTCGAACTTCTTCAATCATTCCTCGTCCACTTCGTCCGTAAAGCTCATCGTGTTGCTTAAAACAGTAAAAACAAGAACAGAAACAATGTCGCCTCGCACAAATCTGGCCGGACGAATAGTGCGCGGTGACGCTGCAAGGTCTCGCTGCGAGGGTGCGCACACTGCGCACCGCGCAGTTTGAGAAACCACTTGCATAAGCTCGTGTGGTCTGGATTTGTGCGAGGCGGGCCTCGCACCTCGAATGCGTCGGTTCTGAGAAACCAAGCCTTTATAGTGCAACAAAATCACACCGGCGCTTATCTTTAATCGCTTTACGCAACCGGTGCAACGTTTGACAATACGACACCGCGTCGATCGCCGTTCCTTTCGGCATGAATTCTCGTGCAGCAAACCCTCCATGTCAAAGAGCATTGTCGCCATAACCTTACCGGCTGAAGGTTGAATTTTTGCCTTGTTTCGTTGTGGTGATGAGGAGTGCACCCATTACATTGATGTTCGCTTCGTTTCGGGGGTGAAGTGGTGGACCCACGTTTAGTCGCCTGTGACGATTCGCCGCAGAAACCCGTTGCCGTCTGCGGCATAGCGTTGCAAAAATGCCAGGGAGGATTGGAAACTTTTGTCCCTTGTGCTCATGGGTGAAAAGACGTGGGACCCATCTTTGACACAGCTTACGATATCCAAGGTCCTCGTGAACAATGGCGAACACACTGGCATACCACATGTTCAGCTGCGTCGCGATTTCTCTCAGTTTCATGCGTCTAATGATCGCATTCACACTGCTGAACTTTGCACGGGTCCTGGACGTTGCGGACCTGCCTTCGCGATGGTTGTCCGTGATATCCGTGCGTCCGGCTTCGAATTGCAGACACCACGTTACAATACCTTACCGGGAAATGGCCCGCTCCCCATACACAGCACTAACTTCACGATGGATGTCCGTGTAATTCTTCCTTTTGGCCCATAGGAATCGGATTGTCGCACGCACCTCTAATTTTGGTGTGAAAGTCCAGTTGACGCGCCATTGCATTTGGCTGCCATTCACACAATACTAGACGAAACACCACAGCGACCTGCCTAACAGACGCGTGGGCAGTGTCTGTCCCTTTCTCCGCTTTGCCCACGTTTGCGACACACAGAGCGCTGCTGCGGCGCGTTAGTGCAACTACCCTTTTGATCCACCTACGTAGTAATAATCATCGTATGGGCTCAAAGATGGCAGACCTTCTGAAGTGGTGCCACCCAAACCCACAGAGAGCAATTCGCACAGAGAGGACTTGTAAGGAGCGGAAGCAAAGTAGCGAGGATGTTGGTGCGATGGAAAATTTTATGAATTTAACACACGGGACCTGTGATTGCGGGGAGTTGGGTTTGTCGTGGTTGACGTCTACACTCAGCGTTAAGTAATTTACTAAGAACAATGCACCGGGAAATTCCAGTTTTCGGCGAAGTTACACTATGCGCGGTATGACTATCCGTTGTCTGGCAGACGACGTGACAGCGCGCTTAAGAAGTACGGAACACTGTTGCACTACAATGTTAGGTTCGGCTAGTGGAAGTAAAAATAAATGGCTGGGGGTAGACAAGCATTCTAAGTTAAGAGGCGAAAAGCTAAATTAATGGAAGTATGCCGGGGATAGTCGCAAAAGGCATTGGTCTGGATTGTTAGGGCCTCTCTGAGTTCAGTAATAGTCTAGTAGGATGAAAAATACTTTCCTTCAGATTCCAAACGGTCATTGTATAACATGAGTTACTTTGCGCTCCTGTGAAACATTGCACCTAAACTTCTGTGTCCTATTGTGATGCTGCCAATGTACGCGATAACATATAGCTGGACGTGGACAGCCCTGGTGAACAGTTCAAGCGAGCGCGTTACCTTCAACATCCTGTGCCCGGCGAATATGGCAATATTCGCCACCAGTGACAATCGCTCCCAGTTCTTTAGGTGTTTTACACCTGCGCGTGACTCGCCTCCCTCCCTTGAGATAATGACCGCTGGAATAACCACGGGAAATTCCGCAGGACTATCTCTTTCACTCCAAAACATGCACTTGCCTGCTAGCCCCTCATCCTCTTATTTTGCGCTTCGAATATCATGGTGTTCCGGTCATTATTATTTAGTTCATTCCAGTTGTGCTTGATGTGGAAGTTTTAACGAACAGTCACGGGAAGCCGTGCACTTACCACCAAGGTTACGCGTACAATGTTAAAAGGACAAAGAAAATGGTAATGTAAGCTGGTACTGCACAAAGAAGAGCATCAACGTGGTCACGTGCTGTACTCAACCGAGCATTGATATGTACGTCCTAACGAATCTCCTGTGATTGCAATCGGTAGAATGAGTGCAGCGCTACATCCGCTCCTCTCAGTTTGTAAACTGTTGCTCACGAACCAAGGTACGTAGAATACAAGGTAGGAATCACGGGAGAGATGCGCAATAGCAAAGCAGAGCTGTGACGTCACGCAGGACACTCGCGTTAAAGCTACCTTGAATGAGATAGGGGTAGTTCGAGTAAGGATCGCTGTGGACGCAGAAGGTAGGAGATAATACACAATAGTAACCTATCTGTGGTGTATAAGAAACCGTGTGTTTATTTTATGTGATAAAACGTAAAAAGCAGTAATAGTGTACACTTGTCACTATGGTTTGTTGTGCCATGCAGGCTGCACAAATCATAGCAGACACGCGAAGGAACGAAACATACACTTTAATGTATTCCCTAAAGCCACTTACCCAAATAAATGGTGGCAGAAGTAATCAAGACATTATTGAAGACTATCTTACGCAGCTTCGAGGGTCCGGAAGATTTTATGACCATCCTCTTCCGACAGCTGTGACACAAAGGGTGAAATGAAATCACTGCTTCTCAGCCTGAATGCTTCCGAGGCGATAAGAAAGTGCAACCGTTCTCCGGAAGATAACATTTTGTCCAAATATGTTATATACTACTGATGAAGTCGATCAAAACTCTGACATTGTGTGTCAGTCTAAGGCCAGCGTTGGGTCCATAAAATCCTATTCCTTACCGGAGAATGAGCAAGGGTTCGATAAAACCCCTGAAGAACTAGTGGAACAGCTAGAGGACAGTCGCGAAACCCAGGATCGTGACGAGCTGCTTGAAGACGTCACTGGCCATATTAGCTTTTAGCGTAAAGAAGAACCTCTGTAGTGCACATGAAAAAAAAAAAAAAAGTTCAAGTTTTACCATGGGAAAGAACAGAGAGGGTTCTAACATCACAAACCTTACGGATATCCTAAAGAAGGAATTCCCCGAAATGTATGAGTTTGCACGTTGCTTCGTGAGAAGCCGTTCTTTTATTTGAATGAACGCTTTAAAAAAAAAGTAAGACACTCAGTAGACCGGGTTTCAGTCAATACAATACCGATAAAGAAGAAAAGCAAAGACATTTCACTGAAGCTACGAGTGTTTGATAATACTTCTTTTTTAAAAAAAATAATCAGCATTATTCTTTGTATGTAACACATTATGCAGTTTATTAAGTTGTAAATGAAACTAGTGCTAAGAATGTTAATATACAGGCACATTAAATTATATAGTCTAAGGTGGAATTTGTCGGTTCCTGGCACTATGAGAATATTTACTATACTCAAGTGGAGGCACATGCTTCCCCTAGTGCACCGTCACTGCATTGTCCTATATAGGAGGCTTGCAGTGGGTCTCAACGGCGCACTAGCGCCAGCGTCTTGGAAAGGTGTAGCATTCCAAATGATGCGCCCACTGATACACTGGGGCGAAACGCTGGTAATTTCACGATTGAAAACGCCTAAAGAGTTGAAGAGCTTAATTTACTATACTGTTTGAGCTGTGGACAGTTTCCTAACATTTGCTGTTTGTGTTTTTGATAGTGTATATAGTTTCCTAATATGGTTTGTATTAACGGACATACTTCTTGCATACTTCCGAGCATTAATGTTCCAGTCTGTAACAATTAGAGCCCTCTTATTATCATCACAGGTGTTGAGAACATGAACATAAGGAATGGCCATTCCACTGCGATCACAGTCTTGGCATTGTTACAACCTTTTATACAGATCGAAGTACTTCAGAAACGCTGCTCGATTCACACTGAATTTGATCTTCTACTATTACTCTAAAGTAATAGTGAAGTGGAATGCCTTTTCTGAGGTGGTGTTAAAATATCATTAAGTTCTCTTATCTCTAACTTGCGGCTAAAACAGAATAGGCCTAGCTCACAGCTGTGGATTACCTCATGCAGAAGACAAGGCAATGAGGGTTCTCGATGACGTCACCGACGGCCGGTTATCTGCTGCCTGGCTTCTTTATTTACAAACTAGCTGATGTGCCCGTGCTTCGCTACGGGATTCTCAGAAAGACTGACTTCGTGGTTTTCCTAACTGAATTCAACATAGGCCATTACAAAAACGTCAGTTGGAATGTAGCGATTGAAAGCAATGTTATCATATAAAATACTTGATCAAATGAAAAACCGCACACTTTCTCACTTTCAACGAACGCAGACTGCCGTGAACACTCCTCTGTCATTATTCCGTGAAATATGCACACTACTCATTCCAATCAGTGCCTCAGAGTAGGGATCGAATAGCTCGAATACTATGATGAACCAGTGTGTTACGTACCAGATATATCAGAAAATTTATGAACCAGAGGAATGGCATGCTAAAGAAGAAAGTTATCTTACTCCCCAGCTACTTCCCGCCAATATACAGGCAGGCTGTTACAGTCGGTACGACCAGGCGAGTTGCCCGTGTGGTTAGGGGCGCGCAGCTGTGAGCTTGGATCCGGGAGATAGTGGAATCGAACCCCACTGCCGGCAACCCTGAAGATGGTATTCCGTGGTTTCCCATTTTCACACCAGTCAGTACCTTAAAGCCAAGGCCGCTTCCTTCACACCACTATTCATTTCCTGTCCCATCGTCGCCATAAGACCTACCTGTGTCGGTGCGACGTCAAGCAAATTAAAAAAACCTCGGTACGCTGCAGTAATCCTATCTATCGGGGATGAGAGGAAACAGAAGACAAAAAGCACATCACGACAAACAATGGTCAATGTAATGTTATTGTTGATAAAGTTATGAGCTTTCTATATTGCAGGCCTTCACATTAGTTTTCCTTCGACTCTGTGATATTAGGGTGTCCTACAAAATTATTTATATCGTAGACTGTAGTTTCTTATTCTCAGACTTTACATACCGACTTTCACTAAATTCTGTTTACCCGTTTTTTCGTGACTCGGCGGCGCTGATATGGACTTAGTAACAAAAATCCAAATTCATGAATATCTCTGATTATATGCGGAACGGTAACAATGTATAAGCCATAAGTGATCGGAAATTTAAACTTCTTACATAACTACTACTAACTTACGACATAACTAAAGTTATGTTAGTTATGTAGTATTTATCGATACGACCACTAATAACATAAATAACTTATTTGAGAATTACATTTCAGGCCTTCCCCTAAACTACCATTTCACTCAACGTGAATAAAATAATTTGTAGACTAGATTGCAGTGGTTCATCACCCGACATTACATACCGATTTTCATTAAATTCTCTTCAGCCGTTTTCTCGTGATGCGTGTACCTACATACATACATACAGACAGAAATTACGGAAAAGTAAAAAATGCATTTTCTTGTTACTGTGGACATGAGCGATACAGAAATACAATTCTTTTCAAATTCTGAGCAATGTACAGACAAAATAGACAAATAGATATGAAGAAAACAAATCCGCGAAATGTAATCTGTGCGGTAAGGTTTATTCCACGGTGGAGAAATATCTTAAATAACTGACCATGTGAAAAGGGCCCACAAAGTGATTTCACGATCTTTAAGTCCTAACAACGTTCCTGTTGCAGTGTACGACCGCAAACACTGGGGAAAATAGATCAGTCTCTGCGACAATTCGTGACGACTGATAAACTTTGTAAAAGGTGGAGGAAAGTGTTTAAAATGTTTGTACGTATATTGAACCCTCGATACGAACTTCCATCACAATGCACTTGTATTTTTCATCCTACTTAACTAATACTGAACTCAGCGAGGCCCTAACCAATCCAGACAAATGCCTTTTGTGACTATCCCCGGTATACTTCCATTAATTCAGCTTTTCGCCTGTGTCGACTTACAAATTTGTATTTTGCTGATTTGTATGAACAGTAATTTCAAAGAACTGCGATGCATCAGACTGTTTTCGTGGCATATGGGGGGTGTACTCAATATTCCTTTAAGTATGCTAAAACATTAATACCATCTAGAAATTGGGATTACGTATCAAAGTAATACCACAATATCTAAACTACTTTGCATTATCTACAAAACATACGCGGAGGAAATACAGACGCAAATTTGATAAGCACAGGCTGAATACAGGTACAATACTCTTATAAGGGGAGGCCACGGCGTTCGGATCACGGATTATCTTCAAACTTCAAACTTTGTACACTTTTAGTAGTCCATTAGGACAATGTGCAAGTAGGCAAGGCGCCCTCGAGAAAATCGCAAGAGAAGTTTTCGCGTCGAATATGTACCGGTGCGTTGCGATCATGAGCAGGATATGCTGGATCGAGTCCGGCTCATCGTTTTTTTTAACACTAGTCATATTCTTTCATATATATTACCATTCGACGTATATTCCCATGAATGTATTGAATTTCCAATGGTAATTGGCCGTTTACTATTATCTTCTTTATTTTTAATCCGTTTATCCTTCAGGGTTGGTTTTACCCTCAGACTCAGAGAGGGATCCCTCCTCTACCGCCTCAAGGGCAATGTCCAAGAGCGTGAGATCTTTTTGCTATTTGCTTTACGTCGCACCGACACAGATAGGTCTTATGGCGACGATGGGATAGGAAAGGCCTAGGAGTTGGAAGGAAGCGGCCGTGGCCTTAATTAAGGTACAGCCCCAGCATTTGCCTGGTGTGAAAATGGGAAACCACGGAAAACCATCTTCAGGGCTGCCGATAGTGGGATTCGAACCTACTATCTCCCGGATGCAAGCTCACAGCCGCGCGCCTCTACGCGCACGCGTGAGATCTTAGGTCGAGGAATATAACTGGGAAGAAGGGCCAGTATCTCACCCAGGTGACCTCACCAGTTATGCTTAACCCATTAGTGCATAAAGTTAATTGTGTTTTATTTCAATTTGTCAACACATTTCCACTCGTAATAATTGTGGAAACCCGTTCCAACAATCAGAATAATCATACAAGTGATAGTTTTATTTACACAGGCTGTCCGATATATCGGACGCTATGCACTCAAGTCAGTACAGCAACACTCAGCACGTACAATAATGTTGCAAGCTAGGTAGTGTCAGAGAGTTGGATTATCTCATCCAATTTACACTATAAAGTAGATCTACGATTTTCACAGAAGACTTATCACAATAATGTATACGCTATTTACGGTTGAGTATTCACTGATTATGATATCCACAGAAGCATTTCAGGTGAAGTCCAAACTCATCAAGCTGATCCACTCTTCGGATGCCACTACAGGACTTTTACAGCTTTCATCGCAATACAGTACAGACTTTTATTATTATTATTATTATTATTATTATTATTACTTATTAATTTTTTTACACTCGACCACCTTGATGCACTGCTTATCTGTTTCTAGTTCGTACCAGCACTGACAACACTGTTGTCATTCCAGTGTACTAGCAACGCACTACCAGAACTTCTGAAGTCTTATGATTCCCTTCTTTGTCTGGTTTTCTTGGAATGTCCCTGTCGCACTCATTCCCTTTGAAGCCAGATGTCTTACCATTTTCAGCAATGTAAAGTAGTTGTCAAACAATACTGAATACCCCATGTTTGATTCAGTTCCACCAGCATCAATGAGAGGTAAGACTGCACTTCCTCCAAGTCTAAATTATTTCAGCCTTTTTTTTTTACATTGCAGTATACCCTTGGAAAGGTATCCTATAGCCACTAGCAAAGAAAGAAGGCTAGCGGATTCTCACAATTTTGCGCATCATCTGATAGGATGGGGGTGGGAGGAGACAGGAAAACAGTCCGACACCAAATGAAATGTAGATAGTGATCTTGTCCACTTTAAGAGTTGCTTCTTTTGTGTTACAATCTGACCTACTAATGCTTTTGAACTTTCTATCAGGGATAAGCCTATCGGAACAGGTGTACTAGCTCAATCTTATGTATGACTATTTTCGTGTGACAGCTTCCTTTTGCACGGTTTTCTGGATTTTCAGTTCCATCTATTTTGACTACCACTGGATCTAGCCTTCCCTTTTTCATATTTTGTTGAAGCAACCTGCCCTTCACATTTACTCAGGAGGTTTCTAGGAACGTAATTTAGATAACCCTCGTACTCATCTGTCATAATGATGAACTGTTTCACATCTTTCATCAAGAAGTTTGATGTGCTGCACCTCTCGAAATGTCGGTCCTTCCTCCTAAACTTCCAATATTCATTCATCATCAAAGAAGGGAATACAAATGTCTGAGACAATAGGACTCCCTGTGCATAGCGTCCGATTTTCAGGACAGCTATATTTACAACCCTCTGTCATGCCAATGGTAAGACATAAATGACATCTTTGTGTGTCGGTTGATTCATAGGAGTGTCAACAATATGGTCCGTACCAAAGTTTACAATTATTGGAAATATTTGTTAATTCATAAATAAAAATCTCGACTGTTGCTCAAAACTCTGTACTATCTTGCTGACATGCTCGCAATAAGTGTGATTCAACGAGGAATGGCAAGGATAAAGAATGATGTATTCGCCAGTTTATAAATAACCATCATACAGAAGTAAAGCTTCAATCTTACGTCTTCACATGCTTCCATTTCGAAGTGTTAGCAGCTGTTAAGAGGTTTAACACAGGGCTGCGCCATGGTAATGTAACACAAGTATTAAATATTTGTTAGCGAGTTTACAATTCTTGACGAGACGGCCATTTTGTTAAATTATGTGTTAGTCCCCTTAACAGCAGAGTTAACACTTAAAATTCCTTGAAGAAACTGGGCCATGGAGATTCAGGATCATATTCTAAAGATTTCACACAAACTCATAGCTCGGTACAATTTTGATTGCAGTTCGATGAATACAGCAGTCACACTGAACACACTTGATTATCGCCTGCTGTAGCTGAATTATCATTGTAACTGACATATGTTTTGGACTGAGCTTGGTTTAATATCTGTCAGTGAAAGTGCCCCTTTTCTGTTAATGAATATATCCCATTACCTCCGTTCTTCACCGCTTTTCATCCCATGCCAATGATCTTATATTTTTGTTAGAAGGCACCTTGTTGTCAATGAAAGTGCACTGTGAGCGAATTCCTTTCATGGTACGTAGAGGCAATATAGGCCAAAGGAGCAAAAGATTAGAAAAAAAAAAAAATAAAAAAATAGCATCGGAAATGTTGCTCATCACGCGTAAATATTCCAGATACTTCTGTTCTCGAAGCCATGCATAAGTGATCTATAAAATGCCAGACCTATCGCAATTGATCTTTAGAAAAACGTTTAGGATTGATGTGTCTTACAATTTACATCCTGACATAGAACAGCCTGGCATGATGCCGACTGCATTTAATAACGCTGAATTCACACGCAAACCCACACGATTGCTTTCCATCGCTACTCGTTCAGACTCAGAACTAACGAACTGTGCGGCGCGTGGTGTTGAAATATGGAACTAACTTCTCTGTACTACGGACCTTTCGAACACTTATCTTCTCGCCCTGACGCTAGGTAACCGGCTAGATCATTTGATCATTCCCAAGAATCTCTATGTCGATATGTCACCAGAAGACGAGAACACGGTGCAGACATCGTGACAATGGTTTGCATGTCAAGTGTTTTGCGGTGTATCATACAAAAGAATAGGTGCAGTGCTCGATAATTTTTCTTTGATTGTGTGATTTATGTGATTCCCTGATGATCTGTCAACAATAGATAATATGTACATCCTGGCATTCCGTATAGTTCGTCTATATTTTCTCTTCTCAAGCGTATCGTCATATATATAGGACAATTTGTTTCACAGACAAGCCTTCGAATGACCAAATGACTTATCGTCGTGTTGAGGTAACACCATTGAAAACATTTTCGAGAGACAAATTTATCTGCGGATGTATATGCTTGAGACTCCAATTTAGAGTAATGTTCTAGTATATGGGATCCTACACAAGAACTCGAAATGATTCAAAGGAAAGCAGAACTATTTGTTTTTTTGAAAATATTCTAAAACTCGGACTGAAAAGACTGGGAAATAACGAGACGAACAACTCGACCAGGCGGAAATGTTTCGACTTGTAGTGGTGAAATGACTTGGAATGACCTTAGTAAACGAATAAAAGTAGGAAAGATCATAAAATGCAATTTAAGAAGACAGATTGGGGCAAAAACACCAAATTATAAGACGAGGATTTACAGAATAGAATAATGTATAAAGGGAGATGTTTGATAAATTTCTAACTACTTCGAAATCGTTTTAACCCTTTATAGGGCAGAAGTCCTGGGGTATTTCAAAAATTCTGAAACTTTGTAAACCGCCTCTCTACCGAGCTTGAAACACAATTCAATTAACAAATCAGAAAAAAAAGTTACGTGTACGTAGGGTTAATGGGGTGGTAAATTATTATACCACTGCCCACCCTGTGTTGTCGGTTGATCTGAATGGACAGTGGTATAATAATTTACCACCACACATACATTTTGTTACAACCAAAATACCGTGTGCTAACGCATAAAGTAGATTAGATTTGATCATAAAGTCATCAAAATTAAACATTCTGCACACTGACAATATCAATTTAACAAAACGCATATAATTAAAATATAGCAGTAATTCTAATGTCTTGCTGACTCGTGGAAACGAGCAACCTTATCACATGTTTTGCAAATCAGATTGCCACGCTTTTGCCTTTTCTTTCTGCTGCAATATGCACATCTCCGGTAAGTCACAATCTCATGTTCTGGGCGTCCTGCCTTGGAGAAAATCTTGCTAGGGGCTTTACGTCGCACCGACACAGATAGGTCTTATGGCGACGATGGGAGAGGAAAGGCCTAGGAGTTGGAAGGAAGCGGCCGTGGCCTTAATTAAGGTACAGCCCCAGCGTTTTCCTGGTGTGAAAATGGGAAACCATTTTCAGGGTTGCCGATAGTGGGATTCGAACCTACTATCTCCCGGATGGGAGAAAATCTCTTAGTAGGTAGCTGCCGCTTCTGAAGAAGCATGAAGATCTAACTTGTTGCACGAGTAAAATGTCCTCAGCCCCCAAATTACCCTCAAGTCCGACTAGAAAGCAATTTCGTCAGTGACTGATACTAGTTGCTCGATTTCCAGCTCCGTCAAGCATTTTCCCTCCATCTGCAAAAATATTTTTTATTATTCCCCTGATACCGATAATTTACAGGATGGTGTATAAAAAAAGCAAGCCGGACCCGTGGTGTAGGGGTAGCGTGCCTGCCTCTTACCCGAAGGCCTCGGGTTCGATTCCCGGCCAGGTCAGGGATTTTTACCTGGACCTGAGGACTGGTTCGAGGTCCACTCAACCTCGCGATTAGAATAGAGGAGCTATCTGACGATGAGATAGCGGTCCCGGTCTAGAAAGCCATAACGGCCGAGAGGATTCGTCGTGCTGACCACACGACACCTCGTAATCTGCAGGCCTTTGGGCTGAGCATCTGTCGGTTAGAAGGCCAAGGCCCTTCAAGGGCTGTAGTGCCATGGGCTTTGGTTTTTGTTATAAAAAAAAGCAACCCCACACAAACAATTTGTACGTGTCTCCATCCCCGATTGAGGTTATGTGATAAATACGGCAGCTATGGCAAATGTAATTACTAATATGCAATACTGCTAACGTAATATTTGAAGCTCCTGTAACGTTTTACACTGTCCCAGTTTGTATTTCTCATAAATGTTTCACAAAGCGGCTATACAAAGTAGCCTACAGACTGCCCTTGGTTAGAAATCTCATGCATGCTTTCAGATCTCATTTTCTCAAAGTTTAAAACAATAGAATTGTATGAAAACGTAATTCTGAAACTAATCAGTATTCTTTGTAAACATGCCTCAGACTTCTGCATTTAGTATATGACCTCGTAATTCGGTATCAACTTCACACAAACATATGCAGCCTGAATGTGTTTCCACCCAGAGCCGGATTAACGTGGGGGCTAACGGGACTGCAGCCCCGGGCCCCGCGTGCCAACGGGCCCTTGGCCGAACCTAAAATTGTATAAAAAGGCCTGCTGCTCCACCTCCGTGTATGTGTATGAATATTTACGCTCGCGAAATATTGAACACGCACTCTTCCTTATCAGCTGTCCGCGTTAGTATTTCATCACTGCTAGAATCAATTACCGTCCGGAGACACGAATCCTCGCTACTTACGCACTATAATTATTGTAAGGATGAAAATTTAAATTTAAATCTGGCAGCTTCCGAGGACGGGCAGAGGAGGAAGGGGGGAAGAGGTCTTTAGAAGTGAGCGGGAAAGGATAGGGGAAGCCCGGTGGAATGCGCATGGTATACTATATCTTTGCATCAGGAAGAGAACTTCCAGTTCACCTCTGATTATTGAACCATGCGTACAACTGTAATGTTCTTGTAAAATGGACAGAAAATATCCTGAAATGAAATGTCGTATGGACTTTTAGTGCCGGGATACCCCAGGACGGGTTCGGCTCGCCAGGTTCAGGTCTTTCAATTTGACTCCCGTAGGCGACCTGCGCGTCATGATGAGGATGAAATGATGAACACGCATACACCCAGCCCCCGTGTCATTGGAATTAACCAATTAAGGTTACAATCCCCGACTCGGCGGGGAATCGAAACCGGGACCCTCTGAACCAAAGGCCAGAACGCTGACCGTTCAGCCAACGAGTCGGACAGAAAATATCTTAGTGGTGCCAGAAAACATAAATTAAAAGAACAACATGTGAAAGAAATTGAAAAGTTGCCAAAAACATCAACAATTTTTGACAGGAAGTCTACAAGGGCATCGACGACTGAAGAGACTTTACTGGTAAGCGAATAGTGTAATATCGAAGTCTGCTGTTTTAAGAGATTAGGTCCTTACGGAATTGCAAAGCATGAGCATTAGGAAGTTGGTTTTAGGAACAATGAAAGGGAATCCTAAAGTGTATTTTAAACTTCAGTCACATTGTATGGAATACTCGGAGTCGTAAATAATAAATTGCCGATCTCGCTGGTGTAGTGGTAGCCAGCCCCGAAGATCCAGGTAACTTGTTCAGGGCACTCCGAATTAAACCTAGAACCGATGTGGTGTCATCACACGTTTACTTACTTAGTAATAAATTATTTAATAAATGCACGAATTTAAAAAACCCAATGGTCTACAGCCGCAGATGACCTTGCCTTACCAAGTGATCGCTCCCCAACCTCTAAGACCTGTAGATTCCGAGGTGTTTTGTAGTCAGCACAACGCATCATCTAGGTCGTATTCTTCGTTTTCACGCCCGGGGCTGCCATCTCACCGTCAGATAACCCCATCGATTTTGATCATGCAGGCTGAGTGGGCCACTTACCAGCCCTCAGGTACAGCTGAAAATCGCTGACCTGGCCAGGAACGGAACCCGGGGCCTCCGGGTTAGAGGCTAACACGTTACCCCTACACCATGGGGCTGGCTAAATACACGAACACACAAGTAAAATTTTACTTGTGTTCTTATGTTGCAGATTCGGATTTAGTACTCAAGAACGAGGCTATGTGTGTCATAGAGCCTGGCTCTGCCGCTGCTAATGACAGTCCTGCTTCAAATCTTCCTTCTGCTGATTCTGGTTATGGCCTGAGTGCATGATGGACAAGTTTAAAGAGCAATGCATTCAGCTTGGGCCTCAATACTTCCAAAACCATTCAGTTACGGAAAAGTACCTTGAATCGAAACAAGTACAAATATCACAAAATCGTTATTTGTCAGACAGTTTGTTTATGCGCAAACGCAGAAATGAAGACTGTTGAAAGGATTTGGCTTGTATATTCACCATCTACTGGAAAAGTGTGTTGTTACCAATGCAAATTACTTTCATATGACAAGATGAACTCTGCATTTTCTTCACATGGTTTTTGTAACTGTAAAAAAAGCAGACGAAGCCCTCAGTAGCCATGAAAACAGTATAGAACATAGGAATGCAGTTAATTCTTGGCTGTATAGGAAGAAAATTTCCTCACGAGTTGATAAGTCAGTCAGTTAAACATAACTTTAAAGAGTCCCAGTACTGGGGCAAAGTGTTGAAACGAATTGTGGCAATCATAAATGTTTGTGTGTGCGAGGACTAGCATTTCGTGGAGAAAATGAGATTTTTGGAGTGTATAATAATGGGAATTACTTAGGAATCCTTGAACTAATTTCCCAGTTTGACACTTTTCTGAAGGAGCACATTTCAAAACACGGTAATAATGAAAAAGAGAAGCCTTCGTATTTATCAAAAACAATTGCCGAAGAACTGATTCATTTAATGGGGGAAAAGGTGTTAAATACAATCCTAAGTGAAATAAAAGAATCAAATCACTATTCACTGATAGACTCTTTCCCGGACTGTGCTCATGAAGACCAATTGCCAATTGTATGTAGATATCTGCATTCTGGAGAAGTCAAAGAAAGGGTCCTTTGTTTTAAGGCTATAGAGAGCCACACAGGAAATTAATTGTTCAATGAGGTAAAATCATTTTTGGATAGCAAAAGCATAACTTTGAGTCAATGTAGAGGTCTTTCTTGTGATATTGCGGCGAATATGTCTGGCCAGTACAATGGGTTTCAGGCACAACTAAAGAAGGAAAATAAATTTGCCCCTTTCGTGCCTTGTGTAGGACACCCATTAAATTTAGTCGGAGTAAGTACTGTTGAATCCTGTCGTGAAGCTTTGAAGTTTCTCGCCTACCTGCAACGACTATATGTTTATTTCTCAAGCTCTCCTCGTAAATGGGCTATGTTGTCGAGAAATTTGGAACCGCACTTAAATTACAAACTTCTTCACCTGAAGAGTTTCAGTCAAACCAGATAGTATTGTCATTATGAAGCAGTGAAAGCATTGAGTATCAACTATGACAATATTTTGTGTGTATTGGATATTATATGTGAGAATGATGAAGAAAAACACGAGTCCTGGAGAGAAGCAAAATCAATGAAAAATAAGTTCATGAAATTTGAATCGGCTTTTATGTGTGACTTTTGGCATGAAATTTTGGAAAGATTTGACAAAGTTAGTGTGGGTTTACAGAAACCTACACTAGACTTGTTAACAGGTTGTAAACTTCTGGAGTCTCTGGTTACATTCACAGCCAATGAAAGAGGTAATTTTGACAAATATGAAGAGGAAGCTAAAAGGTTATGTGAAAAATATCTCACAGGTTTTGTGCACACATCTGAAAAACTATCAAGGAAGAGATATGCTGATGGTAATGCCCTTAACGAAACTACTTTGAAAGGAAGAAAGAATTTGAAGTAGAAATATTTTTGGTGATAACTGATAGTTTATGTAACGGACTTAATCGTCTTCAGTCTTACAAAACATTTCAGTCATTGTTCCAGTTTCTAGTTCACTTTAAGGATTCATGTACTGTAGATAAAACTTCTCTTAATAACTGTTTACGTTTTTACCTAGATGATCTTGATGAATCTTTGAAACTAGAAATTAAACATTTTTATGACTTCGTTAAAAGTGTAATGTAGTTACTTGCCAGGAGATAGCTAAATGCATATACGAAAATGATTTGATTAGTGTATTTCCAAATGTATTTGTGGCACTGAAATTGTATTTGGTAATTCCATTAACCAGTTGCAAAGCAGTGTGTTCTTTCTCTAAACTGGCATTAATAAAAATAAATTACGGTCAACCATGCTTCAGCCAAGACTGGACTGGACGGTTTGACTATCATGTCTTTAGAACATGACAACAAATGAGTTGTCATTCGATGATGTTTTACAGTCATTCGCAAATCTGAAGGGAAGGAAAAATACATTTTTAATGTAAAAGTTATTCAACTACCAATTACGTCAGTTCAGTACAGCATCAATTATCCGAAAGAATTCGGGAATGGGAACGATCAGATAAACGAGTTTTCGGGTAGCCGATCATTTGCGAAAAAGTCTGCTCCTACGCCATAAGAGCAGTGCAGTGATACTGAGCACTTTCAAAGTTTTTCTGTTTCAAGCTTCCATCCTTATTGTCAAATGAACTTATAATTTTCGAATAGGTATCAGTCATCATTTAAACGTTCTTTACTGTGCCCTTCCATCTCCAAATTCTTGAACTAATCTGGATCCGCCAACACCATCTTTAACCAGTCTATTTCAAATTTATCGGAAAAACAGAAAATGACCTGCGTTCCTTTAGACGCCATTTCGAACTGTACGATCATTAATTTCATTTCAATACCTGCCACAAGCGAAGATTCATGCGCCACTGACGGCAACGGCAGTATTGCTAACTACGTCAGAATAAAAAATATGTAAGCTTTGGATGAAAAGAGTTACGATTGGCTGAAATGGACCTACATTACAATTATAATATATTTTTAACGATATTTCTGTATTTTTGAATGCGAGGCTGCTGACGTAGGAAGGAGAGAACGTTACTTTGTCACAGCACTTGCGGATATACATAACGCAGATATTTGAATTTGCTGACTGGGACACTTTCTGTTAGCCGATATTTCTACTGATCGACATTCAGATAATCGTTACTTCACTGCGGGCAGGAATGAGTTTGCCAATGGTATAACGATGGACATTGTATTATGACTTGTAAAAATGTAGCACAAGTCATAATACCACAATGTCCTTCGTTATCTCATAATACCACTTGTGCTAGCTTTTTACATGTTGATTTAGTTTTAAATTTTAGATTTTAAATTCACGTAATGCCAAAAAGGTAATCGGAATGAGATCGTAGTAAGTTCTATTTTGTATGTCGATTTGATAGTGATGATGACACAAATGTAAAATATGTTTTGGCATTATGAAATATTAACATGAAAAATAGAGAAAATTTTTAGTTTATTTCAACACTTCCCTATTCATCAATGTAAGTGGAAGTAGTTCTGTAAGACTTCAGTATGCTAGTCTTACATGCTGTTACGAAAGAGGGGCCCCACATTTTAAAATAGCCCAGGGCCCCCAAACACCTTAATCCGGCACTGTTTCCACCACACGGGCCGTGGTATACTATTTTACCACCTGTGACGTTTTCTTTTTGTTCTGTTCCATTGTGAAGGAAGAGCAAACTAAATAGTGTGTATATATTGGTCCCAATTTTTACTCCAAATATACAGTGGGAGAAATAAGCAGTACTGCAATTACTTTAGGAGATAATGGTGGTGATAAATTATTATACCACTGCCCTATGAAGGGTTAAAACGTATTAGGTAATGAACTGATAGGGAATCCACCACCTGGGCGACAGCCCTGCCATGTAATATATTCAATAACCTCTCACACCTCACCCATACGTGGTTGTAGTCACCCTAACATAACGAAGTACCTGTACCGTGTGGAGAGGTTTAAGCAGGGAGGATCGTCATACGCAGCTTTCGGATTTTTATGTGATATCGAAGTGCGAAATGTGCAGCGTACATAAAACTCTTGTAAATATTAATGAAATACCGGTATCTAATATTCACAAAATATAGAATTAACGGACCGCGGTACTAATCAAAAGTAGTGTAGACTCGCGGTATTCCACACATTATGGTACTACTCACAGGTAATGTAATGCGCACATATAACACGGCAACGCAAACCTGTGGTGTTCCTCACATAATGGGTACTAAACACAGGCAAGGCACAACCACGGTGTCGCTCATATAGTGGTACGAATCACAGGTACTCTAAAATGCATCCTGAGCACACACTGCCGCTACTAATCACAAACCTATTGTGTACCCAACATAGTGGTACTAATTACTAGTATCATGGTTATAATCTGATCATACCTTGGTCGCCCCTTTTAGTTGCCTCTTAAGACAGGCAGGGGATACCGGGGGTGTCTTTATCTGCGTACCCCAACCACAGGGGGTAATGCAAATACAAAGGCTACTCGGTGCCCTATTCAGATACATGAGGTGGTCAGAACTGCAATCAGAACATTGCAGCTTTATGGTTTTGTATAGTAAGCATTTCCCAATTTAAAACAACAGATCATAAGTTTATAGAATCAGGCTATTCATTCTTTACCAAATAATACGAATTTCAGTAGTAGAGAAATTTCAAAACGCATAGCGAATGTTTAAATTTCTTTTTCAGTGAATGAGTACGCTGAAACTATACAAGGTTAATGTTAATTCAATACGGTCAAAATGAAAATAATCACTTGTAACTATACAAGGTTGTAGTAAAAAGAAACCTTTCTGTGTAAACCAGATGGTACAGTCTGATTTCGTCCGAATAAAAGACCCAGCGAATGGGTATTAGTTCGTAAGAAAACTGTTGATGGGGCTCAAAATAAAATTGTTCCGATTCGAATCGGAATATCCATTTTCGAGTAAGTTTCGCTACAATTTAAAGGAGATGCAAGCTTTGTACTCCTAATCCTAGAGGAAGGCGTACAGAAAGGGTGTCATCAGCACCTTCGCCTTTCAGCTGAAGTCAGGCTCACGACGCCCGTATTTCAATAAGAAGAATAAGAAAATCTAAGCATGATGATTTAATTTAAATGCTAGAATATATTCCTCTAATTCACCATGACTTCTATAAACACTTAACTCGCAAAGAAGCCACTGATGAGCACCAAAGAAGTAAATTTCATACACTGAACGAATATGGCCCATTGCACTGCATAATGTAAATATAGAACCAGAATGAGCCAAATCCATGAAGAAAACTATTCAATTCGTTGCTGCAGTACTTGAAGTTAAGACAATATTTAGTTCCTTCAGTTACAATGTGCCATGTATTGAATGACTATATTTCTTCCATTCAATTACGGCTAGTGTTTAACCATTGTTTTCTCCCTTTAAAAAAATCGTGCTTGATCCACTATGGTTCTGACCCCTTCGAGATAAATCCTCAGAAACATGAGGGTATGGCAGAGACCTGATAACAACCAATGTGCTAAGATGCGGTCACCACAGGTGAGAGGCGGCTCATGCCCCCTCCAACAAGATGCCATGAATTACAAATGCTGTACTCATAACACCCGCCTATACTTATTTACCAAATTAAATAAGAGGCGCTAATTTCACGGTATAAGCGTTGCAACACCCACGCAACATGAGCTTCGACAGTTCCTGGGCTAATATCAGTACTGTCACACCGTAACACAAATTCGCTGTGTCAGTCACACGAGAATAACGAGAGCGAACCCTGGCCACCTTACTCACATCTACTAGTTAGCTAAATGTTAACAACAACATAACATATATTCTCTAACTTACTCTAATTTTAATCTAAATTGTTACCATCACAACATATATTCTCACACTTACTCAAATTTAATACACTTTACATTTAACATCATAGTAATATAAAACACACCAAAATGACCGACAGAGGAGCGCCAAGAGCGCACCGGTATCGATACCCCACATACCACCCATCTCTCGCAGATGGGTACACATACAGATAACCAGGGTATGGAAGAAGATCTTTCGAAGATGCCAACGACTAATTCGGCTGCAACAACAAACTGATTGTTCAATAAATTGTCACACCAAAATGAAGAGAGTAAGGACATTCAGAGGGGATTGCATAGGTTGACCATACAGAATTAGTTTTCCAGAGAAATATAAGCATACATGCTGACAGAACAATAAGGCAACGTATAAGTAACATGACGATACTGCAGGAAAACTACGTGTGTATCTTAGAATAGTCATATGATGACAGGAAAAAGAAGTTTCATTAATTAAAATGATATTTTAATACCGTATATATACCGCGTGCTTCATCAGCCCCTTGCGGTTTAGTTTTATGCATCCGGCCGCGATTGTTACAAATCCGAAATACGTCGATCCGCCTTCCTAATCCGTGGTTACATAACGAAATGTGCTGTTACTGGCTAAAACCCGCAGGAATCGTGAGCGCAACTATTAATTCAACGTGAATGCCCTACATAAACCGTAAAACGAGCGCAGATACGAAGAATATATACCTTACAACAGGTGTACACAAGACCGGGAACAGGCTAGAAATAAAATGGCGTATAGCTTTTAGAGCCGGGAGTGTCCGAGGACATGTTCAGCTCGCCAGGCGCAGGTCTTTCCATTTGACACCCGGATGAAAGACAACACATGCAACCAGCCCCCGTGCCACCGAAATTAACCAAATATGGTGAAAATTTGCGACCCTGACGGGAATCGAACCCGCGACCCGCGTGACCAAAGGCCAGCACGCTAACCATTTAGCCATGGAGCCACACTATGGGCTCGAAATGTGCGCTGTAAGTCAAGCCTCGCAATACCTCAGTTGGGAGGAGCGCTGTGGGAGTTATGATAGTGGACGGTGCTCAAGGTTTGAATCCCACGCAACCCAGTTAACTGGGATGTGGTAAGATTGCATACTTAACAGTATCCAGATTTATTTGTTTATTTGGCATGAAAAGTGCCATCCGTATGGTGGCATATGGTATGGAGTTCGGTCGGAAGAGGCTACGGAACATGTGACGGAATTTCAGTTACCTACTTATTTTAACGCAGCACCTGTTCGAACTGAAGAACTCCGTGCTCGATACAAAGCAGCGCGCGATTCTGTTAAGGACCGTACGGCACGTTGTAACATCTCCGGAGTAACGGATCGGCATGCCTCGGTGATGAGCTGACTAAGGTGACCACGACTGCTCGGCTCCTGTGAGTACATACATTGTGCATGGTCTCAAAAGAAAGAAAAATCTAGGGGTGTAAGATCGGGCGACCTTGCGGACCAAGGCACCGGTCTTCCCTTTTCTATCAATTTATCAAGGTACGTCGCATCTAAAAGGCGAGATATTTTACTTATAAAAGTAGCTCTTGAAGGCATTTTAAATAATACATTATTTCTTTACATAGTAAGACTAAAATGAACTGGCCAGTTAATGTGAAGGTTATACTTTTACTTATTTTGATGAACCCCCTTTTGCTCAAATGCAGTAAGTTTGCACGACATTGTGGCCTATCCCTCAACAATCCGCTGTTATGTTCCATAATTATTGCACGTTGGTATCATCTCATTTCACACGAATGCCTTCCGCACGTTCAGCGTGACTGACTGTAGAGAGGTCATTACCAGTATTTGTGATCGTGGTTTTTGTTCTTCATAGAACTATTTTATTAAGGGATGCAGTTTATTCCTTAGTTTGATAATGAATGAAACGTATTCCTAAATAGAAACGTAACGTCAGAGGTGAGTTATCCACAGAAGTGGAGGAAATAAGGAGAAAGAAGAGGTTTCAAGAAGAATGCGTTAGTGGTGAAAAGTTGAACGAGTAGTTAAAGCGAGAGTCGGAGCAGGAAATGATTACAAGCTTAAATGTATAGTGATTCCGGGAGAGATGGCGCAGGGTAGGCCAGTGCGGCAATCGCCCGCTAGATCGTTCGACCACTGCTTCTCGTGTGTAGTGTATACGTGAGAACAAAAGCTATCTGTTGAATGTCACATGGTGCGAGTGATTTCGCCTGAAATCCTGGATATTTCTGGCAAGTACGTCTTCTCTGCATGCTATAAAAGCCCACTGACTGGGTTGTTTAAGCTAAATTAACTTTGCATTTGCACAGGCGGGTGACTAGGTTAGTCAACGACTATTCAGGTGTGATACTACGCCATGTTGGGCCAACACAGTTCCTGGGGCAGGGGTGCGCCATCGCTCCCAATATATCGGGTGAGATGGCACGCTACATTTCCGGGAGAGATGGCGCGGCATTCTTTGAATTTCCATTTAGGTGTAAAATGTGTTTCCATTCTCCGATCAGCTCCTATATGTATTTTGTTTAATTCTGTGTCAAATTATACAAATTATGGAGAAGAGGAAGCAGCCACAGCCTAATCGAAGTTTGTGGTACATGCCTTTAATGCAACTTTAAAGCGTAATATCTCTAACAAAAGATAAACCACAGCGAACGAAAGGAACAAAGTGCAAAGAAAAATTGCAACCACTGCCACAACGGGAAGGAGTAAGAAAGGAGAAAAACCTCATTCCAATGAAGCAGCCAAGATGATTCCAGATGGGCAAAATAATGCAATATCTGATGATTGCAACTAGTGTGTGGAGTGCTGGGAGAACTATCATTTTCAAAAAAGAAGGATGATTGGATTAAGTGCACCGTCTGCAACAAGTGGCTGCATGAATTGTGTTCAGTGTATAAGAACGTATGTAATTATTGTGGAGGAGAGAGAAAGCAAAAACATATCCTAAAAGGACTGAGGAATAAATCTTGAAGTTTAAATAATTGATTTATTAATGGCCAAGGAATAATAGACAAGTGAATGTAAATAAGGTAAATAAATGTATTAAACCTGTAATCATAGTTTACTTCTTAATTTCTTCCCTCTTTAGCATATCAAGTGCATAACGCCATCTCCCCCGGACACTACGGGAGAGATGGCGCAGTGACACACTTTCAAATAAACGATCTCTTTCTGCAATCTATTTACATTAAGACCATGTCCTTCAAAAGGCAGTGAGGAGAGACATAAGGAATGACGTCTAGCATAAAAATAAGCTAATCGAAATATTGACGAAGACTTGCTGCATGATCATTACAAAATGTGCGCCATCTCTCGCCGACTTACTCTATAGCAAGTACCGTCGAACTTTCATGCGGTAAAAAAGAACTGCAGAAATATAGAGAAGGTCAAAAAAGAAGTAAGCTAGTCACAGCGTTTTCTACTTCGGATTTTTTACTTTAATTCTTACGATATGTGAACCAATTGTAATAATGTTTTAAATTCGCAATACACTGCGGAATTTACTCAATATGCTATATAAATGCGAAACCGACGATTTCGCGCAGACTTTGAATGCCACGTAGAGTTTACCCAAGTTCTTCAGCAATGAATTTGCGGTACTACCAACAATGCACATGGTGAAATATATTTTAAGTACATATAACTGTAAGTGATATACAGAAACACGGATGGCAACAAAATCTTCAGGTATGTTCCACGTCTTTCTTCAACATTGCCATCGATTTATTAACATGTCCTCTGTTACTGTCGTATATTTCATTTTAATTGTCATTTTACATCAATAAAAATGTTCTTTTATATTCCACTGTAGCCTATATCAATTTGAAATTAAGCACGATTTCCTTACCAACTACTTAACGCTTGTTTATTTATGTATTTATTTTAACTTGGCCTTACGTCACACCGATTATGTCGACGACGGGATAGGAAAGAGCCAAGAGTAGGAAGGATGCGATCGCGGCCTTAAGGTACAGCCCCAGCA
The DNA here is from genome assembly GCF_040414725.1 of Anabrus simplex. Lineage (NCBI taxonomy): Eukaryota > Metazoa > Arthropoda > Insecta > Orthoptera > Tettigoniidae > Anabrus > Anabrus simplex. The sequence goes on along the minus strand of NC_090271.1, from coordinate 227,601,199 downwards.
TTTGCCTAGTGTGAAAATGGAAAACTACCTTCAGGATTGCTGCCAGTGTGGTTCGAACCCACTTTCTCCCGAATGCATGTTCTAAGCTGCGCACCTCTAACAGCACGGAAAACTAGCACCGTTTATTTTAACTATTACGTCACAATGCTAAAAAACGTTAGAAATGTGCGAACACTATAAAATGCTACATACAGTACACAAAACCAAAATTCCACATTTCAAAATGCTAAAAATGACCACCACTACTTCATAATCTTGCAGATGTGTCTGAATCCAGTCCTTGAGAAGCATTCGTTCTCTTTGGTTTCTTTCAAATTCATACTTTCTTCCATAAATATTCAAATTATTCTACAACCTCTCTCCTCCTTCCAGAGCCCTGTTTCATCTTTTGCAACCAACGACCCTCGTGTTCACTGTTGCATGGACTATTGGGGCTTCAACCAGCATTATGTTAAAATTAAGCCTTTCTGAAACCCACTGGTATTACTACAAAGAAAAAAAAACTGTCAAATTAAACCAAAAATATTTTAGGAATTCCTTTACCCTCAATTCAAACTAGTACTACCGGGTATTGTTTCATTGTGAGAGAATTCAATCTAGTAATAAGCATGCAGGTCGCTGTTCTTTGCTTTCATTCATTTCCTCCTAATTCATTCACGCCGTCTCAACAGTGATAGTATTTACTTTTGGTTCATCCTCACTTGAACGGACCTTTATTCTACCAACCGTATCATGTCCCTTATGGAATGACGAATTAATTTCGAAATCCAAATTTCTTGAAGTCATCCGATATATATCCAGGTACCTCGATATCAAGGTAGACTGAAACAAACCCCGGTTAAACTTTGTAATTGGGTTGCAAACGGTTCTTCATACAGCACATAAGTCACATCTTCGGATTTTGGAGACTCCAAGATGAAGACCATTTCATTAACACTGGTGGTGTACGCTGATCTATAAAGATTCATTTTTGAAAATCAATGAGATAACTGTGCGCTAAAGTGTTCAGTGTAAAAGATTAGACCTCAAGAAAAATTTACACCTCCAGACCAGCAGGATCAGCGAACATTCAACTTCACAGTGAGGAACGACGAAATCCTAGTGCACTGTACGTTTCTGGGAAGATCGTAGTAGTATTGTAAGTCATTTTCTATCATTCTGCTGTGTAACTATTCAGATTGCACTGTACTTAAGAAGATATACTGCGGATAACAAGAATGTGCTTGGACATATAAAAGAGAAGGTGCAGTGTTATCTCCCGCAGCATAATTATCATCAACTCAGACTAGGGATTTCATTTAATGCCAGTATACAAAATTCCTGATATAACAATGGTATGTTTTTACGTCCCCCTAACTACTTTTTGACGGTTTTTGGAGACGATGACGTGCCGAATTGTAGTCGCACAGGAGGTTATACGTGCTAGTAAATCTACAGACACGAGGCTGAAGTATTTGAGCACCTTCAAATACCACCGGACTGAGCCAGCAACGAACGCAAGTTGGGGTCAGAAGGCTACCGCCTCAACCGTCTGAACCACTCACAGTTCGGCACAACAAAATTCCTTGATCAGTGAGTATACATACCGTATAAGATGCCATTGCAGATCTTAACATCTTCCCAGCTGACAACCACGTCTGTCGGTTTTGCGCCACTGTACTATGGGCAGCTCGTTTTTTGCTAAGCAAGCCTGGAAGGACTGACTAATTCCGACTAAGTGCTTTCCGAACAAAATTCGTAATCGACATATCGCCGGTGACCGACGATTCGGAACAGGTATAATTATATATATATATAAATTTCCAATGAGGGACGCTTCAATTTCTCATTATTTCACTCTTCACAATCCATAGTGAGCCACAGTGATTCACTTGGACACTTACGGTACCCTATAACTACAAAAGTAGCGTTCACCAGCATTTACAGAGTATTATTCTAAACTCTTGACCCGAGTACAATCTTACAGTTCGTTTGTCGTTCATAGTTTATGCTGCATTCTCAAACAAGCGTTTATGATAGCCTATCATATTTCAATGAATACAGGTAGTAGTCAAACGAAGAAATACAGGTAGTAGTCAAAGCAATGTTTAGTTATTACATCTCAAAATAATTTTGTTTCCTACGTATAACCCAATGAAATGAATATAATTAAACGTATTTACTGAGCACATGGCGTTTGCATACAAAATAAGTTATTTTGTTCCCTCACCATAATCTTAACGCACTGAATGGAAGGAGACATTAGATACGATAAAAATATTACAAGTTTAAATCTGTTTAGATGCGCGCCTCTTATTAGCTGTTGTAACATGCAAGCAGCTCCAAGGCTGTACCATGACGAACAGAACACAGAATCACTCCGCCCTCTTAACATTGTCGTTGGGGGTCCCCCCGGAGTGTGGCGCTGCAGTCGCAACGAACCAGCTACAATAAAAGTGGGTCAAATTGTCAACAAAGGTAATAGCGTGCATGAGGTCATGGTAACAATTTGAACGCCTATGAGGGAATTTCTTTTGATATTTAACGAAAGTCAGTATTAACATCTGTGCTGTGATTGATGCGTGCAATCAACTAGTTTTCTATTATTTTGAGAAAATGTAATATTTCGATCTTGATTGTAAATCGGATTACGGAAGGAAGTCTGATGGTGGACGATTTTTCAACCGCCAAAAGAACATCTGCTTGCGAAATGGACTAGAGTTATTCCGCGGAAAGATAAGCAATTGTCAGCAAAAGCAAAATATGTGACCTGCATTTTTCGGCAGATTTAATTAACTTTCGTTGTGAACGGTAAAAACGTTGAATTTCCTCATGTGAGGTAGAAATTAAAACCAGGAGTGGTGCCTCATATTTTTCCAATTTACCGAAATACTTATCCACTGAGCTAAAATCGCGAAAGGCATCCAGTAGAAAAAAAGAACGAAGACAGTATCAAGCGGTGATGGTAACAGTGGCCGGCAAGGTTCAACGTCAGCCTACTTGTTATTTTCACGGCCAGTCTTGTTCTTTTGTCGATGCCCAAACGCCAATAGCGTCTCTCCCAAGGCGACTGAAGAACGCTATTCGTAATTTAATGCGAGCTAAATATCTCTTCAGTCAAAGCTAGGATTAATTTCCTACAGGGACATATTAAGAACACTATTTGATGTTTTGTGGACTGGGTTTAAAAAGTAAATTTTTAGTATGTAACGCACAATGTTGGTTTCGCTTTTCGTAACGTTCCATTTTACCTCGTGTGTTCTCCTATTAAAGACCGAAGATATTTCTTCGTGGGGACCGAGAATAGCATTTAAATCTCAACAGTATCATTCATAACTTTAAACAATGGGGTGTTGTAATTCGTTATTTGCATAACACAAAAACAGATGACCGTGTCGCGCGCGCGACCATCTGACATACAGGTTATGAAGTAATGAAGTGTTGATATTGTAAAGAAGCCCAAAACAGAGGAAATATAAGGCATGTGAAACAACACTAATACTGTTAATGATATCCCGAGTAACTGCCAACAACGAGCTCAGGCCGAAATTTAAAAGAGAATAATTTGTGATATGCTGGACAGAACCTTACGTTCGCGATGAAAACCACCTCAAATGCACATGAAACGAAACACTGTACAACGTCCACAACCCTTCAGGTGTTTACAAATCCACCACAAGAATATTATGGCCGGGCTGAGTGACCCCAACTTGGCAGGTTCGATCATGGCTCAGCCCGGTGGTATTTGAAGGTGCTCAAATACGTCAGCCGCGAGTCGGTAGATTTACCGGCACGTTAAGAAATTCCTTAGGGACTAAATCCCAGGACCTCGGCGTCTCCGAAAACCGTAAAAGTACTTAGTGAGACGTACAACCAATAACATTGTTATTATATTATGATTTATAAAACTGAACTGATTCTCCCAGTACACTAAGTATCATGGGAAAGGTGCCTAATTGCACAAGGCAGTCAGGCACATGGGAGGAGACACTAAATGTTTTATGTGCTCAATCGAAAGTTCAGAATTTGGGCGAGGGGACCATCAGAAAAAAAGGAGACTAATTTGCCTCAGATACTGATATAGCCTAGAAGTGACAATTTATTCATGCTTTACAATGCAGTTTAGATAATACGAAAGAATTACATTAGACATGAAGAACATCAAATAATAATAATCCTTGGTACTAATGTTAACTGCATTATGTTGAAAACTTTTGACTCAAAAACACTGCCCTAAAATAGCTTTCATATGGAAGGAAATGCAGAAGAAATGACAAAATCTGTGATTTGAATTTATCTCGCTGTATCCACCTCAGAAAAGGAACATAAAATACAAACATTTACTAGTAACATTCGAATCAGACTACAAGGAACGCATGTTGTAATCATTACTCTGGCTCATTCGAAACAAATATTTCAGATTCTCTATGGGAATGAACATCTATATCATATTTCCCAGTAGTCAACCAAGTGTCCATGGGGATTCCGGCTTCAGCAGAAGGCAACTTTGTAGATTCGCTATCCAATTAGTGATTTATGTTCAGGAAATTAGTCAGTTGTTAAATAGAGAGATCACCATAAATATATCATTTATTAAGTATTAACTACATTGTTTATTTACCACAACACAGGATGAAATTCAATACTGATATACACCATCTGACTCGGGAAAAACTTGATATTGTGTCTAATGCTTACAGAAGCGGCAAATATATATATTTAAAAAAACTTAAACCTTAAATCTGCCAGGAGTCTATGAATAGCCCCTCTGGCTGACGACAGAAGTAGAATTTTGAGGCAAGAAATTTTCTTTTACCTTCATTCAGCATTAATGTTCTCTTCCCGCAAGGCTAGGGGAATCTCACATGTTCTTCACTATCTTCGGGATGGCTTCAGACTGAAAATCCATAGAATGGCAATGGCTTATTATGTTCATTTGGATTACTCACAGAGTACGCTGGTGGACCGGCCGTTATGAGTGGGCGCTCTGGTGCGGCTGCAGCACCAAGCTCGACGGCTCCTGCACACACACAAACACCAACAAGCGTCAGTCCAGTCACAGCTCAGAGCGTGCGGTGCTTGTCAGTGTCTTCATGTTATTGTTGTTGCTTGTGGTGCTTTATAGAAAACTGAGGGGCCCATGTTTCTTGTTCTGTTCTTGTTCTCTGGCCATGTTTTCCTGAACATCTTGTGCGATATGTTGTGATTTGTCTAGCGAGCTCTTGCTCTTGTGATGAATGGTAAGGGGAGTGTGCTAGGGAATTCCCCTCCAGTGAACACACCTCGACCAAGTCCACTTTAATGATCACCATGGCCATTATGTATAGTGTCGAAACTGTATGAACACCAATTCCAATTAACACTGAAACGATCGCCCAAGATATTTTGTCCGTAACTGTGCGTAACTGTGTAGTTGATGCTTTAAAAAGGAGAAAATCCACTTCTAAACACAAGCAGACAAAATAGGAAATGTTAACATGATCCACAAAGCGAAGAGTGTATTGTAGCAATTATGGCAATGTATTGTGGAACTTGTTTACAATCATCCCTATTTTCTTCATTTCTATTGTTCACTACTTTAGAATACTGACTGAGCAACGAGGCTCAGTGTGTGTCTGCTGATGCTGTTGTCCCATGTGTCCTGTTGTACAGTGTATCCAGCAATCTCCTACAGTCAGGAAAAAAAAAAAAAAAATGAAACAAGGAAAACGAGTACACATTTATTCATAACACTTCTGGAATGATATTAAAATTGAGTAAATGATTAAACTCTGACAACACTCGGCAAACTTAAATATCAGGCATTGCTAAATAGCACAAAATTAAAACACACATCAAACTAGTAACGAAGCAAGGGAAAGAATAAATTTGTATAAACAATCATCTAGTACTACCATTCTCTCAACAGAGTGACTGCTTATTAGATTTATGGCAGAAGCAGAAAATACATTACCTATGTAACGCTACTGTTAATACTGCATAACAGACAACGAAGGGTAAAAAATAATCCACGACAAATATATAAAAAACAAGAGAGCGAACAAGGACCAAAATCAATCGAGTGGGAGCGTCCGACTGAATGGTCAGCGTTGAGACCTTCAGTTCAGAGGGTCCCGGGTTCGATTCCCGGCCGGGTCCGGGATTTTAATAGCGTATGATTTAATTTGGGTGTTTGTGTTTGTCCCAACACTTTCCTCTTCATATTCAGACAACCCTCCTCTGCGAAACATGTGACCTTGCCGCAGTGGGGAGGCTTGCGCGTCCCAATGATGCAGATAGCCGAACCGCAGGTGAAACCATATCGGATGGGTATCTGTTGAGAGACTAGACTAACGAATGGTTCATCGAAAGGGGGGGGGGGGTAGCAGCCTTTCGGTAGTTGCAAGGGCGGCAGTCTAGATGATTGACTGATACGGCCTTGTAATAATACTCAACATGGCTTAGCTGTGTTGATACTGCTACACGGCTGAAAGCAACGGGGAAACTACAGCCGTAACTAACTCCCGAGGACATGCAGCTCTTTCTGTATGAATGATGTACTGCGGATGGGTCCTCCCGGGTAAAATATTCCGGAGGTAAACTAGTCCCGCATTCGGATCTCCGGGTGGGGACTACACGAGAGGGGGCGATCAACAGGAAGATAGATACTGCCATTCTGCGAGTCGGAGGGTGGAATGTTAGGAAGTTTGAATCGTTGTGGTAGGTTAGGGAATCTGAAAAGGGAGATGGATAGGCTTAAGTTAGATGTAGTTGGTATAAGTGAAGTACGTTGGCAGGAAGAACAAGATTTTTGGTCAGGCGACTACCGAATTATCAACACAAAATCAAACAGGGGAAATGCAGGAGTTGGTTTAATAATGAATAAAGAAATAGGGCAGCGGGTAAGCTACTACGACCAGCATAGTGAAAGAATTATTGTCGTCAAGATAAGACACCAAACCAATGCCCACCACAACAGAGCAGGTCTATATGCCTACTAGTTCTGCGGATGATGATGAAATCGAAAGAATATATGAGGAGATAGAAGATTTAATACAATATGTAACAGGTGACGAGAATCTAATTGTGATGGGAGACTGGAATGCAGTGGTAGGCCAACGAAGAGAAGGTAGTAGAGTAGGAGAATTTGGATTGGGGCAAAGGAACAAAAGAGGAACTCGGCTGGTTGAATTCTGTACCGATCATAATTTAGTCCTTGCCAATACTTGGTTCAAACACCACAAACGACGGCTGCATACGTGGACGAGACCTGGAGACACTGGAAGGTATCAAATAGACTTCTTTATGATTAGGCAGAGATTCAGAAACCAGGTGTTGGATTGCAAAACTTTCCCAGGACCAGACGTGGACTATGACCACAACTTGTTGGTCATGAAAAGCCATCTGAAGTTGAAGAAATTGAAGAAAGGATAGAATGCAAAAAGATGGGATCTAGACATGTTGAAAGAAAAGTGTGAGGTATTGTTTCAAGGAACATGTTGCACAAGGACGAAATGAAAAGGCTGAAGGAAACACTATAGAGGAAGAGTGGAGAGTCATGAAAAATGAAGTCAGTAGGGCTGCTGAAGAAATGTTAGGAAGGAAGAAAAGATCAACTAAGAATCAGTGGATAACTCAGGAGATACTAGACCTGATTAATGAACGACGAAAATATAAGAATGCTAGAAATGAAGAGGGCAGAAAAGACTACAGGCGATTAAAGAATCAAGTGGATAAAAAGTGCAAGATAGCTACGGAAGAATGGCTGAAGGAGAAGTGCAAAGATGTCGAAGGCTGTATGGTCCTGGGAAAGGTAGATGCTGCATACAGGAAAATCAAGGAAACCTTTGGAGAAAGGAAATCTAGGTGCATGAATATTAAGAGCTCAGATGGAAAGCCACTTCTAGGGAAAGAAGACAAAGCAGAAAGATGGCAGGAGCATATCCAACAGTTGTATCATCGTAAAGATGTAGATAATTTGGTTCTGGAACATGAAGAGGCTGTTGATGCTGATGAAATGGGAGACCCAACTTTGAAGTCAGAGTTTGACAGAGCTGTGAGTGACCTCAATAGGAACAAGGCACCTGGAATTGATGACATTCCCTCTGAATTACCGACTGCCTTAGGAGAAACCAGCATGGCAAGGTTATTTCATTTAGTATGCAAGATGTATGAGACAGAAGAAGTCCCATCCGATTTTCGGAAGAATGTTGTTATGCCTATTCCCAAGAAAGCCGGTGCTGACAAGCTTGAAAACTACTGCATCATTAGGTATCTCATGCCTGCAAAATTTTAACAGGTATTATTTACAGAAGAACGGAAAAACAAGTTGAAGCTGAGTTGGGAGATCAATTTGGCTTCAGAAGAAATGCAGGGACACGTGAAGCAATCCAGACTTTACGTCTGATCTTAGAGGATCGAATCAAGAAGGACAAGCCCACGGACATGGCATTCATAGATCTAGATCGTGTGTATACTGTTATGAGGTAACACTTTTTTGAACATTGCAATTATTAACTGCTTAATCGCCTACACCTGTTTCTAGTGCAGTCGCGCCCGTCAACAGAGCGCACTTAATCTTCAATTAAGCACAACTCTGTGCTGTCCCATTTGCGATCACCCCTATCAGTGAAAACACGACTTACACTCAGGTTGTTGGTGAGGAAATTCCCTACTGAAGGACTGGTACAGGCAGACAGCCAGACAGCCCTCAGGTAACTGGCGAAAACTACGCGCCAGGATTCTGATGTTGAAACTCGTTAAATTACGTACGTATGTCTTCCGTTGGAGTCTCGTGCGTTAAAAATGGGAAGGACAGAGAGACTAAATAGGACCCAAATGTACATTTTCTTTCGTGTTATCAGAAAACTGTGGATATAAAGGCGGACAAATGAGTTATATCAAGCAGGATAAAAGGGAGTATTAAAACAACTGAGTTTTACACTTTTCAAATACAAAAACAGATTTTCGCTGTAACACTGATTTCTGGACAGTATGCTACAACTTTTTGAAGCAATTGTAACGTATCTCCTACTTAGCAGTCAACTTACACTTTTTCCCCCATAATACAAAATGGGCAGGCGCGTACGGCCTTAAGGCGCGATGGATGCGGCGCACGCTTTCAAATAAAGCAGAAGATGCATCTTTATCGTTAAATTGCTTGATACTTAACACAATGGATTTTATCCTAATCATAATGCATTCTCGAAAAGCATCGCCGCAGATGGCATTTGCCCTTTGCAAAAGTGCTGTCAACTGGTATGATTTGTAGTAAACATGGCAATTTTTGCATAAATGGAAAGGAAAATGAAGCGAATTGTGAACATGTGGTCAATACGTTCGCTTGAATAATTTTTGCATTTTTTATGAATTGCGTCAACATGGGGTCAGCAAGTTAATTTGGAAATATTTGATGTATTTCAGTCGTCACCATCAAAGCGAGAGGATTATGGGAATAAAATCGGCCATTGCCACAGCAACTGCGAGAATGCGCTGTGAATCTTCAGGTCGTATTATGCTAGAGTAGAACGCAGCCCGGAAGGCGGTTTCGTTGCGCAGAGAGAGACAGAAGTATGAGGTGCGGTGATGCCAATGTAGCTACTCATAACAGCATGTATAAACATTTTTTCATCCAGTTATATCTTGAATTCCAAAGCGATGACCTATATTTTTTTGGTCTTAAAAGTTTCCTGAAAATCCAAATTAATTTTTAACATCAAACCCCGAGGAAGTGTTGAGGGTAATTTTCGAGATATTAAAGAAGTTAAATGGAAGTTGAGAGAAATGAAGGAGAAGTGCAGAGAGCATAACAGCATTAATGTGTAAACATTTCTTCATCCAGTTATATCTTGAATTCCAAATTAATTTTTAAACATCAAACCCCGAGAAAGTGTTGAGTGAAATTTTTGAGATATTAATGAAGTTAAATGGAAGTTGAGAGAAAGGAAAGCGAAGTGCAGAGAGCATAACAGCATGAATGTGTAAACATTTTTTCTTCCAGTCATATCTTCAATTCTAAAGCGATGACCTTTATTGTTTGTGGGCTTAAACGTTTTCTAAAAGTCCAAATTAATTTTTAACATCAAACCCCGCGAAAGTGTTAAGGAAAATTTTCGAGATATTAAGGAAGGTAAATGCTGTAGGATATTCGCCGTTTTTATATATATCAAATATTGTTGTACGCAGAACATTTTTAATGAAATCATGGAGGACCGTCACTGACTTCTTCCTCTAAGGGTTATTCTCTGGCGACCTGAACACCGCATTATTTTTATTTCCGAAGCTTGTTTTATCCTCTGTACTGTTTGCAGGCCAGTACCACACGCGAGTGCTGTCTTCTTTTGAAGCGTGGCAACATGGCGTTCCTCACTTTCTCCGCCTATGAACGCCTGCTGCTGCATGCTTACCAAATACAAATACACTTTAAATACTATTTCCCTCGCCTGTCGACGGAATACTTGTCTTTTTGCTCTTCCTGGATCTATCGTACACACGCAAATAGTTCCCTAAATTCGTTGATTATGATATTTACAAATAAAACTCGAAACATTCACTCGTGACCCGCACAAGCAGGCACCTCTTACTGAAATGATTCTAATGGCTCAGCGGAAAACACGTCATACTACAAAGCGCGCGATTGTTACTGCGCAACCCTCTTCAAACCGCCTTTCGGGCTGCGTTCTACTCTATACTGAAATTCAAGTTAAGAGCTTAGGAAAAGTATCCTTCCGCACGTGAGCACGTCCCCTGTTCCCCCATCCCGTCTCGTCAAGGTTCTCCATCTCCGCCACAACCAGCTTATCATTAACGCCGTGCGTCCATCTGACAAGTACAGTACTTCATTCTGAAATAGTGAAGCATCAAACGAAATCACTGCCTTTCACATAATTGTACTTTGATTACGTACCATACCTATTTATTCCTCCATTGACCATATAAAACCTACAGATTACTGACGAATTCCGAGGCAAGAGAAGCAAGAATTATTTTTGTTTCATAATGCGATTTGTGTGAGGCACATGGAGACTTACAACATACGTATACGATTCCGCTCTCTTGCAACGACTGTCAGTGGCAGTTTCTCATAGTTAAAAAAGCTGAAAAACCCACCGGTGAGTGGGATTGCAAAATACAATGCTTCCAGGAATGTTGTAAATATTGTAGTCTAGTCATTCGGAAGGTAAAAACGAACTCATGAGCCTCTCATGACAACATTTCTGTAGGTAGAGTGCGGTTGCGAATATAAAGTAAAGTACACATTATTATTATTATTATTATTATTATTATTATTATTATTATCATCATCATCATCATCATCGAATACGCCAAAGATCCTATTCCCATACCGTGTTAAGGCCTTTCCTGTTTTATTTACGGCGAGTGCTGAGCTGACACATCGTTCTTTCCCTGGAGACTTGGATTTTCCATTCCAAGCGAGCTGCGTAAACACTGTACACAGAAACGCCGATCAGCTGCGCGGACTTTTTCACGTCTTCCACAGTCCACAGTGGATTCTAATCTCGTAGGCTACTGTAAACGTTTAAAACAATTTGGTTTAGATTTTCTACTTTATTTTCCTCTACTTTTGTTAGCTTTAAAGTATTTCACAGGGAACTCAAGCGTCACAGCATCACACACGTCGTGCTCACAGCTGGCAGCCATTATGAATACTGAACAGTGAACACGCTGTTGCAGCCAGTATTGCCAACAGTTTTCTTGGATCCATCTTCAACGTCCCACCTATTATGCGAACTTATCAACAGTGGAATGAACTCGAACAATCTTACTAAGTACACAGTGCAATAAGATATCAATATCATATTAAATTATTATTATTTTGCTATATACACCACTGAGAACAATAACTATTCACAGCCATCTACGTATGAAATATAAGAGTTGGTAACGAACCCGAATAACATACAACCTGTGATATATTTTCCATATTTATACAGGGCAAAAATTTTGATGAATTAAAATTAAGTCAGTTTACCAGAATATCTAACCAAACTGAAGGAAGCTCCTGACTTCGGGAACAAGTAACAAACCTAGGGAACTATTTGGCGCTGCGGAAGCCTTTTCACCGACCAGAAGTCTGACTAACATCAAAGGGACCGCTAAGGTCTTAAGTTGACTCTCAGTATAGTCAGGGCGAATGAAAGTGCTGGAACACTACCTTCGTGATGTCCAGGCCGTACTGTAACGAGCGCGAGAAAGCAATCAGCTGATCGTTAGGGGGGAAGTTTAGCACATGAGTTAGTAGAGTTAAACATAGATTTTCGCAGTTTTAGTGAAATTTTTAACGATGGCCGCGTGTTCACTCAGATATATGTGAGAATGAGCCGTCATCGACTGCATTATTAAGTGGAAAGTCGATAATTAGTGAAGAAAACTTAGTGTGAGCGTGTATTTATGTGAAGCTATACGTTAAGAAGATCGTTCTTCAGTGTTTTAATTTTGTAGTTTATCTGTGTAAAGTTATATTTATAGTGTAAAATTAATTTAGTTAGTGCATTCTGTGTTTTATTGTTAACCACAAATTGTATATACTTGAATTAAGATAATCAGTGAGGGAAATCGCCATGCCTAAGAGTTGCTGTGTGCCTGGCTGCAAAGCGAATTATAAACAAGGAGAGTACACTCCGGTATTAGTGTTTCCTTCTGATGAAGAACGAGTTAAGTTATGGAAGAAGGCTATTCCCAGGGGGGAATTTATTAGTTAATCACAACACAGTTGTATGTATTAAGCACTTTCCTGAAAGTCACATCCTGAGAGAAATAAGAGTGTCCCGTCCAGATGGTGAGTTAATTTCTTTATTATGTCATAAACATGGGTAACATTAGGTAGGCCCTATATTTTTATGTAATCAGACCTACGGCTTATCTGAATTCGGTGTATTTGAAAATGCAAGTCTTATTTATGAGTATCACCGAGCTCGATAGCTGCAGTCGTTTAACTGCGGCCAGTATCCAGTATTCGGGAGACAGTGGGTTCGAACCCCACTGTCGGCAGCCCTGAAGATGGTTTTCCGTGGTTTCCCATTTTCACGCCAGAGCTCTACCTTAATTAAGACCACGGCCGCTTCCTTCCCATTCCTACACCTTTCCTGTCCCATCGTCACCGTAAGACCTATCTGTGTCGGTACGACGAAAAGCAAATAGAGAAAAAATATTAAAATAAATTATGAGTATAAAAAAGCAGTGTGATTTATGTAAATTTTCTCTTCTGACAGATTCAGATCTTATTTATGAATTACCTCCAGAAGTAAGATATCTGAATTTCCTAAATCGAGGGGCTTAAAGTATCCATCAGACATTTCAATAGATCTTGGAATTGAGGTGTACAAAGTATTTTGTGTGTTAGTGTCAGATAGATATAAGATGGTACCGGTATTTCTAAATTCAGACGATCCTAAGTGTGTCACAAAATCCCTGGCTTTGGAGTCAAAGCAGTTGGCAGATTCCCTAGTCATTTGTGACTGCGGGAAGAAATTGGAAGACCTGGCCGGACAGTGTAGGCCTATATATATTTGGGTGAATATATTTTTAAATAAATTCACACCGACTTGTGTATTCAACAAAGTGCTTCAAAGAGAGCAGACCTACTCCACACTGGTGTAACTTCCTGTAAGAGGTCCAGGAAAGCTGCAGTGTTCATGGAGTGGAAACAGTGAGGTACAGAAATAAATTATATTTGTAATAAATAGTAATGGTAATTGGCTGCATGTTTTCTGTCTGTGTGTATGATGTGAATGTTCCAGTTGACCAGAAAATTGATACAATCGCAAGAATATGTCTCAAAGTGTTAGAATGTACTCACGCAAACGAACGCATATACGCGAGAAATAGAACGTTACGGAGAAGGATATGCATTGTATGTCAGAATTAACAAATATTTGAGGATAGGCTTTGGTTTTATAAGGTGTTAACAGTTCTTTAAGTAATTTAAACGAGTGTGTTATTCAAGCGGAGCGTAATGCGTATCGCCTTCAAGTCCCCCCCAAAGCGTGACGTCATCAGAGGTACAGTACGGCCTGGACATTACGAAGGCAGTGGCTGGAACCACCGCTGTCTTATCTCTACTTACTGGCTGCTATGTTCCGCGAGAAATGCATTACAGCGGCATTGCAGATGGCAGCACTCACCGCACAGAGAGCACATCTTGGTTAAACGAGAGTTCGTAACAGGCATATAAAATGAAAAATAATCCTAAACATGCTACTAATTGAGGAGATAATGTATACATAGAAACTAACATTTCACATCTGAGCTTGGCTTAAGATATAGAAAGGTAAACTATATAAAATATTACCAGTTACAGTAGATATAATAGGGTCATCCCATTGCTGCATGGTACATAAAAATTCCAGAATTTTCTCGGCACGAGTAACTGAGCACCTTTCCAGTCCTTTTTCTTCTCATTTACCAGCAGTGAAAGCACAAATGTTTCTATTATTTCACTGACCCTTTGTTCATGACCAGGTGCCGGTCTCGTGGTGTAGGAGTAGCGTACCTGCTCGTTACCCGGAGGCCCCGGGTTCGATTCCCGGCCAGGTCAGGGATTTTTACCTGGACCTGAGGGCTGGTTTGACGTCAACTGAGCCTACGTGATTAGAATTGAGGAGCTATCTGACGGTGAGATAGCGGCCCCGGTCTCGAGAGCCAAGAATAACGACCGAGAGGATTCGTCGTGCTGACCACACGACACCTCGTAATCTGCAGGCCTTCGAGCTGAGCAGCGGTCACTTGGTAGGCAAGGCCCTTCAAGGGCTGTAGTGCCATGGGGTTTGGTTTTGTTCATGACCAGATTTCGAGATACGTTATACACCACATAGTGCAGTGCGTGCGCCCACCATGTCGTTAGATCTACCACGCAATTTCATTGCACTGAACAGGGCTATTTCAGCTCCAGAAAATTTAGTGAGAACAAAAAATAACCCCTTTTGTAACAGATAAGACACACATTCAACTATAGATGTCACAGTTAGCGAGACACCATCTGCCGTCTCATTACACACTTCAGTTTTCCATGTTTTGATTTCAACTCCATGAAATCACCATTCAACCATTGTATTTTATCTGCTGGTGAATAAAAGAGCTCACAATCTGGACTGTTTTGCCGAATTTGCTGAGTTCTGTCAATGACGTCGTAGAATGTGAAAAATGTGTAAATTGATTCCATGAAGTACAGAGTTGATTCCGCGCCTGAAAGATCTAAATGTGTTTATAAACGGGTATGATTTTCATCCATGAAGCGAATAGCAGCAGTAACCGCTCGGAAAATATTTGTACAGCGGAACATTCATCTTTTCCAAATTGCTCTGTTCGATGTGCTTTTTCATAATACCGAACTCGCTTGAAAGTAAAGTCACTCTGGAAACTGTAACTTCTTTCACATATTTTGGGGGTGATGCCATTGCTGTCATTCTCTGTCTAGGAACCAGGACCTAACATTTTTTTAATCAAGTGGTAAGTCAAAAATGAAAAGAAGCTTACAACTGGGTGATCAGGTGGATGAGTCAAAAAGGTTCTCACTTTTCCCTCTCCAAAATGTTTAAACATAGAAACATTGGTTCTATGATTGGTCAGACAATGGCATTAATCATATCTGAACAAACAGGAATAGGTCGGAGACTTCTAAGCCTTTAACGAGGAAGTAGGCAGCAGGAAGAGTGAACGATATGAAATTCCGCTTGCAAAGACACAACAAGTAGGCGTTTCCAATATATGTGCCGCATACACCTTCAGCATTCAGAACGGGAACGAAATTGTCACTGGTTCGGTCGTAGAGGAGCCGTACCTAATTAGTGGTTTAATCGGCAATCACTACTACACTCCTCTCTGCTGGTCAGAGTGTTACATCCAGCTCTGTCTTCCCTTCACTAATTGGGAAATGCCGTTTTCCATTTAGGTAACCTTTCGAGAGTACTCTGTGACGCAAGTGACATTAGACCAGGAGTCTGCCCATATTCCTAGCCGTTTGGGATACTATTCTCCACGCTACGCAGTACTGTTATGACCGGGCAGATTTTAAATGATGGATTTGATATAAAAGAAAAACGGTCTTCACTTTATTCAGACGATCATCATGGTTAGTCATCAGCCTCTATCGCAATCCCAGAATTCTCGATCAGAGCGTCTAATGTATGGATCCTTTCACGACTGTTGTCATTCTCACTCGTTGAAATATTGACTGATTGAGACACTGTTCACATGAATTTCGTACTTGTCAACCAATGTATTTTGTGCGGCTGAAGAGCTCGTTTAATCACAGATTTGTTCTGAAGAAATATTCTGACGCTGGCTGGTCTTTCAGGGAGCTAATTTTGCTGGTTTGAAGATAATGGGGATAATTCGAAAACTGACTAGGTAAGCTCTTTGGCTTCAATGTATTTTTCTTTTATTTTTATCTTTTATCTCAATCTCTCAAATGCAGGCAACAAATACGAGAATAACCGGCTGGAATCCACTGACTAAGATTGGTTGATCCTTGGCTAGATATAACGCTTAACCAATTTCCCCAAATACTTGGGGGGATTTCATGCAACCTCAAACCAAAACAATTAGGATTACTTGCTATGATGTAGACAGGAATACGACAATTAATCATTTTATAACCAGAGACACACACACACACAAATACTCCATGCAAAGGCACGGGATAGCAATAACGTGGGTACAGAGGTGAACTTGGTGCGTTAGCCAGCGCCCCTTGCGGAGGTTTGCGACACTAAGAGTTCAAGCCAAGCAGCATGTTAATCCAATAGCATAGACCATAGTATATAGGATTGAGATGGCGGTAGCTGGAAGTAGTAGTTCAGCGTTACTGCCGCATGGTGGTGCTAGAGTCAATTGGTCTTTAACGACTTCGCAGCGAAATGAGACGAAATGTATTGATAATTTAAAAGTCGAAAATCATCCACTGGCTAGAATTCAAAACATGATGAATGAGGGGATATAAATTTAAAACAATCACTGGATCCGACCGGTAATGCCCCACATTCAGAGAATCCTGAATCGATGATGCTTGTAGTCTAAAGGGGTCCAAAATACAGGTCATCGGCCCGTCATAAAAGTACTAATCGCTACGAAAGTAGAACCATGGCATTTGTCATGTTGTGGTACTAATCAAAAGTAGTGTAGACTCGCGGTATTCCACACATTATGGTACTACTCGAAGGCAATGAAATTGGCACATGTATTACAGACCTAAGCTGTTTTGTATAGTACGCGAACCTTTTCTTGATCTCAAGTTGCCATTCAGCACTGTGGAGCTTAGGTACCAAGAAAAGGTTCGCGTACTATACATTGCGGCGCCATTTACAGGCAACGCAAACCTAGGGTATTCACAGGGACTCTTACTATCCCGTGGAGTTCCTCAGATAGTGGGTACTAATCATCGACAAGGCAGACCCATGGTGTCGCTCAGAGTGGTACTAATCACAGGTACCATAAAACTCACCCTGATTCACACACTGTCGCTACTAATCACAAACCTATTGTGTACATAGCATAGTGGTACAATGCGCAAGTAAAAGCTATCCATGGTGTTCCCAGCATGGTGGTACTAATTACAAGTAGTCTTATGGTTCTAATTCGATCATCCCATGGTAGCCCCTTTTAGTCGCCTCTTACGACAGGCAGATGATACTGTGGGTGTATTCTTCGCCTGCGTCCACCACCCACAGGAAGACAGTGCTGTACTGCTAGACTTCTGCACATAACTGAAATAGAGATTAATGCGCCTATTACTGGGTGTCTATATAAAACGCACTGCAGCACTGTTTGCAGAAAGAAACGGTAAAAGAAATGCGATGCAGAATATACACAGTTATTGAAAATGATCACTTCCGTTCGGAAAGAAACTTAAAATAGTTTTCTTGATGATTTAGAGGATGACCTGGACTTCACCTCCCTTCATATTTCATTCACTCGAAAAATAAATCTGGAATCAATGTCATTTTGTGTAAATACTTGGAAATGAATTTACTTATTTCTGCTTCGCGCATTTGGAGGCTGCCAAAAAGACAAAGGCTACATAAAAATTTGATTAAAAATTACAAGGGTCGTTTAGAATATCCGTCTTACTAATAAACGGTGTATAACTTTCATACAAGTTTTATACACCGTTTATGTGGAAATTCGTTACTAATAAACCGTGTATAAGCCTCGTTTGTATAAATCTGTATAATGAATTGCTTATACAGACCAGGACCCTTGTACAAGCGTTGTATAGCAGCGAGTAGAGGAAAAAGAAACGATTGAGCAGTTTATTTTTGTGGTATTTACTGTCTGCAGAACTATAATCGTGGTGAAATATTCGACTTATCCATTTAACATTGAACACACATTGAAAGTGTACCGGGAGGTACACCTCTACGCCGCACACTTAAATGTTGCGTCTAATAAAACCTCCTCTACAGGAGAAACACTGAACTTGAAACTAGACCTACTTAGACTTGTCCTCAGAAGATGTCACTACCGAATATTTTGGTTATTTTGAAGTTTCCCGTACTGTATAAAATTCTACGCGTTTTGTTTACCGTTTATCAAGAAGTTTGGACTTTCTGCAACAGATGCCACTACTAACAAACTTTTGATCATGCACCCTGGTGTGAAGTGGAAGAACCTTTTTGAAGAAATTTTGTATTCATAAGTTTTCTTTACTAAATTTCGTTCATCCAATTTTGGGTTGGCAATATTGATCTTTTCTTTCCACCTGTTTTGAATCCAACCAATCAAGAATTTCTGTAATTAATTTCCAACCAATAACATTTTTTCGATTTTGTGTGTACCTTTTGTATCTTTCAATAAAATTGTGTGGGGGTGTCTTGATTATTCATGAAACGTCTCGAACCTTCCCCGAGGGTTTATGAACTGCGGATTTTCACATCTCTTGGCCATTTGATCAACATCTAAGTGTGTGTGTGAAGCAGGAGGCGAGAGATGCCTCTTTCATCAGGCAGCAGTACTTCGAAAAGGTATGGATACTTAACATCTTCACCTTTTGCTAGCTCCGCAGCTTAGCCCGAAGGATAGGTCCGAAACTTTAATATGTAACTACCTTCTCTAAAATGTAATTTTCCGCCGGCTTATGTAAAATTTCATTAAATCTTTAACTGTAAATCGGGGATAGAGAGCGATATACCCTCTGGAGCTCCCCTTCATCTTGATTTGAGGTAGCGCACTTGTTTTTTAATATGTATTAAAGTCCATGTGTTAGGGGATTTCTGCCCTTTAAACAAATTAGTGTTTGAAATGTTGAGCTAGGAGCTCAAAATTGTAAAACTATGGACTTGTAGCCCAAGAGTGTTAAAATTCTGAAATCTTGGATCTCTCTAAGTCTCGTTTCCAAATTGTTATTTCATAAAGTGAAAAGTTGTTATAATTTTGTTGTTTCTTCCGAAAATATAACCTTCGTTAAAATTTTAAATTAACTGGCTTTGTAGTCAGACCCATTCATCCCGGCACCGTCTTTCACCTCTGCGTTCCACAGATATCCCGGAACAGAAAGAATGGATGATAACGTTGACGGTCTTCACGATATTTTAAACATAGACACACTATGTAGACGTTAGGGAGGCTACACATCTCCGTAAAGTAAAACACTTTAAAGAGACGGAATGACAATGAATAACTATAAAAGAAAATGATTGGGCGTATTTTGATGTAATGTGTTGCTGCTTAATAAACTTTGAAATTGCGAGTTTATTATAACCTACATTATCTGCTCTACAAAGATCTTTCTCAAATTCGAGTACCGGTGTAAAAAGGGACATATTCCTCTATATAAAAACTGGTATAACTTGAAAACCGTATGTAATATTATTTCCACACCTTGTAGTTGAATACGCAGATATATGATATATAAATGCGTAATAGAAACATTTTTGATGAAAAGATTCTTTTAGCAACAAAACAGTTTTTCCTTACTCCTGAAAAGTAAGGATTTTGGAATGTGTACCCTTTTCAATTATGACTGCTTACGTTTTGCGTACTATCCTAGTCGGGAACTATCTTTTCTTACGACTTTCCATTTATTTCGTGACGTTCATTACACAAGCAAGCTGAAGAAATGTCAATATCAATTTAAGCCAATTTCCAGCTGTCTCAGTGTCGCCACTGCCTTTTTCACGAAAAGTTCTGCTCGTACATAACCAGCAGAAGGGATCATAAAGGCGGTGAACGTGCGAGGAAGCGAGTCCGTGAAGTGCAGGAAGAGATTCCTACGACTTGGAACGAGTGTATACGTCCTGTGTAGTCATACAATGCGTATACCACGTTTAAAAGTAAGAAAAATATACAACACCTATACAGGGTTTATTCACTGCATAACTAAACAACTGTATAAGGACTCTTTTCTTTACGTCGCACTGATGCAGATAGGTCTTTTGGTCTTATGGCGACGACGGGACAGGGAAGGGCTAGGAGTCGGAAGGAAGCGGCCGTGGCCTTAAGGTACCCACAGGATTTGCGTGGTGTGAAAATGGGAAATTCCTGCAGAAATGTTGTCATGAGGGCATCATGAGTTCGTTTTCACCTTCCGAATGACGAGACTACAATATTTACAACATTCCTGGAAAGATTGTATTTTCCAATCCCACTCACAGGTGTTTTTTTCAGCTTCTTGAACTGTGAGAAACTGCCACTGACAGTCGTTGCACGGGAGCGCAATCGTATACTTATGTTGTAAGTCCCCATGTGCCTCTGACACACTGATTATGAAATAAAAATAAACCTTGCTTCCCTTGCCTCGGTATTCGTCAGTAATCTGTAGATTTTACATGGTCAATAAAGGAATAAATAGGTATGGTATGTAATCAAAGCACAGCTATGTGAAAGGATGTGATTTTGTTTGATGCTTCAGTATTTCAGAATGAAGTAATTGTCAGATAGACGCACGGCGTTAATAATAAGCTGGTTGTGGCAGAGATGGAGAACGGAGCCGAAAAGGGGGAACAGGGGACGTGCTCACGTGCGGAAGGATACTTTTCCTAAGCTCTTTAGTTGAATTTCAGTATAGACTACGGTATTTGATCCACTCTCAGAAGCGGGAGCGAATGAGCTAGCTCCTTCAAAAGAGCTATTTCGAGAAATCAGTAGCACGATGCCATTCCGCTCGGTATAGTTAGACAATGGGTCAGTAGTACGAGAGGAAGATGGAATCAGGAAAGAATTCAAGGCCATTCTTGACACCACCTGAATGGAGATGCATCAAATCTAATTCAAAACACGAGAAGAATCTGAAAAAAAGTGAAGAGCCCAGTAAAAATATGGAGCCACCAATCATATGGCTGGAGACAGAGAAGAGCCTTAAAAGTATGAAGAAAGGGAAATCTGCAGGAATAGATGAGTTAAGTGTGGACATCTTGAGAGCAGGAGGTGGTGATTATTGTTTTAAGAGGAAGTACAACTAGGCAACCATCCTTTATATAACACTAATCAGAGAGAAAAATGGAAGGGGTCAGACACTTCGAAAAATGAAGGTATCGGCCAAAGGAAGACAAGGGCCACGAAGGGCGTGAAAATAAGACTCCCTAGCCCTCGCAAACCTAAAAGCGTCGGGGTCGGAAAAGAACAAGAGTTGACCAAGGGAAGTCGGATAGGATAGATGAAAGTGAGGAGCCTGGCACAAGTGGAAGAAATGCCAGGACTCAGCTGAGGGCCCCGTGGTCGCCAACCCACGCTCCAACGTTCAGAGCCCCTGGGGCGAGAGCAGGAGGAACCCCAGCAATCCAATGGCTATATAGACTCCTAAATGTAGTATGGCAGCAAATTATCCCAGAAGACTGGAAGAAAGGTATAATTCTACCTTTATTCAAGAAAAGGCAGTAGACGGAAATGTACTAACTACCGTGGCATCACTAAATTCTCTCATGGACAAAGAAGTCTGGAAAAAATTACAGAGGATATATGACGAGAAATTGTAGAACCACTTTTAGAAGAGGAACAATATGACCTTAGGCCTGGAAGATAAAAAAAAAAAAACAGATAATATATTTGCTGTCAGGATGCTAATGGGAAACATTGGGAAAAAGAGACCTTTATATCTACTGTTCCTTGTCATCGAAAAGGCCTATGACAGCATACCAAGGGAGCTTATTTGGGAGTGCCTGACAAAGCTCAAAGTTCGAGACAGTCTTAATTTCAAAAGTTAAGGCGCTTTACGAGAAAACCAGAAGCTGTGTAGAAGTCTGTTCTGGACTGTCAGACTGGTTTGAGACAAAAGGGGGAATACAACAAGGTAGCGCTTTGTCGCACCTATTGTTTATCAATTATTATTATTATGGATTACATATCATTAAAGGCACTAAAAGAAAAGGGGCAACAAGACTTAAAAAGCATTTGCAGATGATGTAGTAATTTCAGGTAACTCAGAGAAAGATCTGGAAGACAGACTGCAGGGGTGGAGTCAGGAGTTTGAGAGATATGGATTAAACGTCAACAAGGCTAAAACGGTGCTATTGAAGGTACAGAAGGGTGACAATCAGCCAAAAATCATGCTAAATGGCACTATGCTGGACAGTGCCACAGAATTTAAGGACTTGGATAGTTTTTTTTTTTTTTTTGCTAATGCTAAGGGCTTTACGTCGCGCCGACACAGATAGGTCTTATGGCGACGATGGGATAGGAAAGGCCTAAGAGTTGGAAGAAAGCGGCCGTGGCCTTAATTAAGGTACAGCCCCAGCATTTGCCTGGTGTGAAAATGGGAAACCACGGAAAACCATTTTTAGGGCTGCTGATAGTGGGATTCGAACCTACTATCTCCCGGATGCAAGCTCACAGCCGCGCGCCTCTACGCGCACGGCTTTGGATAGTATAATGGTCAAGGATAACTTAGCTAAACATGAAGTAAACAGTCGAATCAGAAAAACAATACATTTTTACTTCCAAGTAGGACAGTTACTATGGGATAAACAAGTACCACTCAAAACCAAGATGACACAGTACATATCATACTACAGCCCTATCCTCACATACAGCTTGGAAACTGCTACATTAACAAGAAAGGACAACTCGAAACTCCCAAGCAGCAGAAATGAAGTTCCTACACACAATGATCCAGAAGACCAGGAGGGATAAAATCAAGAATAAGAAAGTCAGAGAAGACATAGGACCAGAGGACTCCTTACTCGAGAAGATCCAAAAGGCAAGACTGAAGTGGTTTGGTCATGTGAAAAGAACAAGTGCCAATAGGTGTGAAAGAAAGGAGTACGAACGAGAAATAAGGGGAAAGAGACCAGTGGGCAGATCTAGAGAAAAATGGACAGACTTGGTGAAGAAGGATGTAGAGGATAGAGGTCAGGATTGAGACCAGATTGTGAACGAAGAATGGTTCATGTATCGAACAAAATGGAGGGGGCTCGTATACCACACCTGGGAAACTGGAGTTTGTCAACGATGATGGTTTGATCGTGATCTCGCGAGTTATGAGGACCATTCTGAAAGAAACGAGCCGGAGGCTATAAAATGAAAATATGTACCGTTATTTCAAAAGCATAGCGCAGGACTGTTGAGGCACTTGACTCACTGCTATACAACACAGTAAATGGCAGTCTCATAAAATCCCTGGAGATGCGCTGTAAACCACTTCCGAACGTACAGGAAGAGAGGTCCAGAGTATATGGACCGTGACTGAGCACTTCCCATTTCAATGACTGCAAGAGCTTCTTGACTGCATTTGCAGTATGGGGCCTTGACTTGTCATGGAGCAGAATGATCCACTGGGTGAGTTGTCTTCGACGAATTTATTTGCTCGCTTTGCGAAGGTTGTTCAAGTTTTGTTAATATCGCTGCGCATTCATTGTTGTCCCATGCTGCAGCAGTCTATATGGGAACTTTTCGTAGAAGAAGCTTAGCATAACCTTTGCCGCACTTGTGAGGACGGCGCCGGATCTTCTGTGTGGCAGTGACCCCGAATGTTTCCACTAGAGACTGTCCTTTCGACAAACGTTCGAAGAGATGACACCATGTCTCATCTCCAGCAGCTACTCGCAACAGGAAATCATTCCCTCCCTTGGCATAGCACAGCAGATATTCAGAACTCCCCATCAAACATGCTTCTGGTTCAGACTCTGAGGCACCCACTGGGCACACTTTGTGAGAAATTTCGATCTGTCCTTAATAATGACACGAACATTTTCGACTATCACTCCGACCTGTGCGGCAATGGTTGCTACCGCAACTCGCCTGTTTTGCACAATGAGGGCATCCATAGGCTAGACAATGGCATCGGAAAATCGGTGTGGCGTTCCAGAACGTGCATCATTGGCCAACGACACCCGTCCTTCCCTGACTCGCTTGTCACGCCTTGACTCTTGCAACGGACATGCAGTGCTCTCCGTTAATTGGGAACATGCATAATTTTCAAAAATATTTTTTTTGAAAAGTACACCAATGAAATAGTACGTAAACGTATTACATTGTGGTATGTTGCCTTGTTTTCTACCATTAAAAAAATGTTTAATAGTGCCTTTCCGCAAGGCGAGTGAAACGGCCTCTGACGTAAGCAGCGCGCTGTGACGTCACGATCCAGTACCGCATGGAGCTCTACCAGCCGTTGTGCATCAGCCGTTGCTAAAAGCCGATTGTTTATTATTCATGATCGCGAGTAACTTCGAAATGACAGAAGAAAGGTTCGAAACAGCACAGTCAGACATTCTACCATGTGTAGATGTCATCATTCTTGAAAAATGTGACTTTTGTGGCCGCAGAAATTCGCGGATAACAAGCAAGTTTGTAAGTGGCGTCTTTTATATACTTGCAATGTACTGTAACCCATAGTATTAGGATAACAACGAACCTGGATAGATATCACATCACTTTCAACATTTTCTTCTAGACTGATTCCCCTATTAAAGAATAACATTACATTTTCGGGCTTTCAGCATTAGTAAAGTAAGAAATCGGATTTCAGCACTAACAAACATATAGGTAGCATTATAGTACTAGTCCGCTTCTGTGGTGTAGTGGTTAATGTGTGCTACTCCCGGAGGCCCGGTTTCGATTCCCGGCTCTGCCATGAAAGTTGAAAACAAATAGTACGAGGACTGGAACGGGGTCTACTCAGCCTCGGGAGGTCAACTGAGTAGAAGGGTTTCGAATCCCACCTCAGCCATCCTCGAAGTGGTTTTTCGTATTTTCCTACTTCTCCTCCAGGCACCTAAGGCCACGGCCGTTTCCTTCCCTCTTCCTTGTCTATCCCTTCCGATCCTCCCATCCTCCAACAAGGCCCCTGTTGAGCATAACAGGTGAGGCCGCCTGGGCGAGGTAATGGCCCTCCTCACCAGTTTCATCACCATACTCAAAGTCTCAACGTTCCAGGACACTGCCCTTGAAGTGGTAGAGGTGAAATCCCTCGCTGAGTCCGAGAGAAAACCAACCCTGAAGGATAAACTGATTAAGAAAGAAAGAAGGAAAGAAGGAAAGAAAGAAAGATCATAGTACTATAGGGCTATAATCTATCATTCCCCAAAAAATATATATTTATGGTTGGGACAACTGGCCTACCCACTTCCAGGGCCCATGAAAGAGAATTAAATATCTTTGCAGAGGGAAAAAGTTAAACATGATAAAGATAAATATGACTTCATCTAGTTTTCACAAGTCGGGCTGAGTGGTTCAGACTGTTGAGGTGCTGGCCTTCTGACCCCAACTTGGTTCAGTCCGGTGGTAGTTGAAGGTGCTCAAATACGTCAGCCTCGTGTCGGTAGATTTACTGGCACGTAAAAGAACTCCTGCAGGACTAAATTCCTGCACATCGGCGTCTCCGAAAATCGTAGAAGTAGTTAGCTGGGCGTGAAGCCAATAACATTAATTACATTTGGCTTTTAACAAGCTGAACATATCAGGAAAGAAAAGTGTCCTGGTGACATTTTAGTCGCTCAATACAGGAATGTCTTTGGGTGCTGTGACTTTTACTTTTTTTTTTTTTTTGCTTTACGTCACACCGTCACATATAGGTCTTATGGCGACGATAGGACAGGAAAGGCATAGGAATGGGAACAAAGCGGCTGTGGCCTTAGGTACAGCCTCAGCATTTGCCTGGTGTGAAAATGGGAAACCACGGAAAACCATCTTCAGGGCTGCCGGCAGTGGGGTTCAAAACCCACTATCTCCCGGATGCGAGCTCACAGCTGCGCGCTCCTAACCGCACGGCCAACTCGCGCGGTATTTTTACCCTTCGGTTTATTGACTTGGCTTGTATAACCTAAAACTGAGGCTAAGTTGGATAATATTTTAAACACCTACATCACTATTTTCACCTGTGTGCAATTATGTTATTTATTTCATTAATATTATGATAATTATTATAATTGAGCATTGTTAACTTATAAGACCCCAACAGACAAGCATTGGTTTTGTGTAGAGTTATACATTTGTTAAATTCACGTTTCTTCCTTTCGTGATGTACACGCCTATTCTTTGTTACATTATAGAGTATTTAGATATAGCCTAAATTTCTTTACCAATTAAGCTCTTCAATAAAGACATACATAACTGTCCCATGCCAAGATATATTGGTAGAATTAGAGCTGTCAAAATGGTTCATAACCCCTTTGATTTATTATCTTGACATGGATCACCCAAAACATAGGTTAGGTTTGGAGAATACTTTAATAATCAGCATTATTTAATGCACTGTTTATTACTTTCATATTCCAAGATGTAATTGAAGCATTTAAATAAAGCATCATACATTAAAATTTAAAGTTTTACCACTAGAACAGCTGACATGGAAAAGTGATTTGAAAATTCAAACAAATTCATCTTACGTTAAAATATTAAAAAAAAAATAATAAACTGTAGACTTTTCCGATATATCACCAGCATTTCTCCGGCTCGCCAAAATCCATTTCTTCCTAGTTTTAGCGTCTTTGGAACATTTATAAACAATTTGTTTGGTATGGTATGCGATGCGCTATTGCACATCGGAACTCTACACCATTTGTAAGTTTTCTGCCTCACTGTCTGCGCAGGATTCATTTTAAGTCTAAAATATACCACTCAGATTATTATCCAATGTATAGACCTCGAATTTAACCATACTAGACACTAACGTAAAGTAGAAATACGCGAAGTGTATCCTGCTTCTCACAGCACACTATGTGTTATTTCGTCTGCTAATTCAGTCAACCTGTACGATGACGTCAGACCAATGAGATCGCGTGCTTGCGTGACGTGACATTTTCGTAGATTTTTATCACGTTTGGAGTTATTATTTGTACATTCTGATCACATTTTTGAATTCTGCATGAAATTTTGAATCAGATTAGCATATTTTTAATTAAAACCCCGGATCATGCATGTTCCCTATTGATGAATTTCTGTTCTTCGCACTCCTTCCACTGTCAGCAAACGCCCTACACCCCTTAGATCTTCCCTTGAAGCCTCCATTCCAATGTTTTCAACACGACTGAGTGCAGTGGACGGTCAACGCATGTGTGTGCTCTATCGTCGGGTGGGTGTGTAGTGTAGTAGAAATAGTCTTCAGATGTGGAAGTAATTGCAACTATTATTTCTGTTGTAAATTGTATGTAACAGGCTCCTAACCAAGATACTAAAAAAATACATCCTACTGTGCGTTTTGGCAGCTATCTTGAAAACATAAAAAGTTAAGAAAAGATCATATGTGGTATCAAATTCCGAGAAATTTCATGGTTTAAAAATGAGATTGGTTTCTAAAAGTAAAATGTTTACAAAGATGGAGTAGGGGAAAATGATTGAAAAAGTATATCTGCATGACCCTGAGTGATCAGGATATTTTAAATGCACTTGAAGGTGGTTGAGCACATGCTAACTTTTTGCGAGTTCAAAAGTTACAGTAATTATGCCTAATGCGCAAGAATTTACCTTCAACAAATGCGAGAAATGAAAACAACGAAACCAGAACTCTATAAACTTTACATATAAAACAAAATGTCTGTCTGTCTATACCATATACAAATCCATACCGTTCCACAAATTTGAACCAAATTCTGTATACTCTTAAGACCCTACGAGTAAACCCATCTAAAATAAATATTAACATCCCACTCCAATCCCTAGATTTAGGCCCTTTGGCACATTAACATAGGCTAATATAGGCGAAATTTTAAATCTGCCGTACAAGGAGGAGACCAAGCTCATTTTGAGCCTCATGACGTGTACAAAACTAGCTAAAGCTCTACGGGGCCCGAAAACGATGGTTTTAAGGGTCTAACACGAACAGTTTTGGAGATACTGGCGTCACTTCCCCGCTCTAGGAAATGGATGAAGAAATTACCAGCAGTAACCATGGCAACGCCAGTTCAAGGATTCTGCCGTAGAATACAGGCCTGGTGTTCGAAGTAGGCACGTGCGTAAATGTAGGCTAAGTAAAGGAAAGATTCTGCTACACATATGAGTGACTCAGAAAAATCACTGTGGGGTAAGCCACCCATACGGGTTGTGGTAAGAAGGGGGTGACAAATATAAAAATAATCGAAAATAGTTCGAAACATAAGGTTGCGGGGTCACTGAGATGAACAGTGACACTCCGCAAGTCCAAGTTCACCCACATCGGCACGTGGGTGAGATGTGGTGAAAAAGAAAATATCCAAAATAACCAAGATTATGGGCGAGTGTATATTCCAGTATAGCTTTCAAACAAATAAACCAATAAGAAACTACTGTGGGGGCAGGACTCCCCCAAGACAGTGACACTTTGGATGCCCTTAAAGTCATATTTCAGGCCCAGTCGGAACGGAGGTTGAGAAGGGTTGAAAAAAAAAAAAAAAGGGATGACCAAAATGACCGACACTATGGATGTATGAGTTATATTCCAGCATAGCTGTCAACTAAAATTGGTGCACACATGACTTACTATACTATCTGAAAAAAAAAAATGACGTGGGATAAGACAACCCCCGCACCCCTGGCGGAGGGGATGATACAAAAAAAACCAACGACGAATAATACTGACGAATGCATAGTTTTCGGGGTTGCTTAGATAATTACTGACACTTTGGATGTCTTTAACGCGTAACTTACAGGGTTGGGTCCCTGGGACCCACGAGTGTTTACTTATGTAAGTAATTTTTCACCTTTTGGCTGCACTGCGCTTACCCTCTCTGTACTCTTTCCCTTCGTCCTCTACATGACCTTGGCAGGTGCGGACGCGCTGAGGTTTCCTTTTGTCTCTAATTGCAGTGTTTGGGTCTTTAGGACGCATGTGTGTAAGGGTAGGTTTATGCTGCAGCCTGTCTGCTGGCACATCGCCCAGCCTCGCTGCTCGATGTTAGGCGATGATGAAACAAACCAATGGATCTCAATCGGTGGTTTTACTCTGGAGCCCGGCTCAGCTGCGCTGATGGCTGCTATCCTTGCCACATCCATGGTCTCAAACACGTTTGATTTTCGAGCCTGGCTCATCGCCGGCTATCCTGCAACTTTGACTGTGATTGGTTATTTCAAGGTCACCCGATCTCCCACTCGTCCTCTCCTCGCACTCTATACACACGTTCTGGGATCACTAGATCACTTGCTCACTTGGTATCTGAACCTGTCTTCGAACGCAATGCGATTTGGAACCAGCGGCATGCCCAAGAGGTTCGTATGTGATAAAAGGACTGACGAGATGACGAGCGGCCAGTAGACCTTTTCCTACGTTTTATGAGGGAGCGTGGCTTGTTTTAAAGTGAAGTTTCCATTTGTGTTTTAATTGGTTTATTGGTAACTACTATTTTTACTCTACCGGGCGAGTTGGCCGTGCGATTAGGGGCGTGTAGCTGTGAGCTTGCATCCTGGAGACAGTGGGTCCGAACCCCACTGTCGGCGGCCCTGATGATGGTTTTCCGTGGTTTCCCATTTTCACACCAGGAAAAATGCTGGAGCTGTACCTTAATTGAAACCACGGCCGCTTCCTTCATATTCCTAGGCCTCTCCTATCCCATCGTCGCCATAAGACCTATCTGTGTCGGTGCAACGTAAAACAAATAGCAAGAAAACTAATTTTTTCTATTGACTGTGTGTTTATCTTTGTGTATTTTTAATTTGAATTAAATATGTTATTTTACTTCTATGTCAGTGCCTTAATCAGTATTATTACGTTTTACTCTTTTTAATTTTGGAGGAAAATAAGGCATTGCGAATTAGATCCACTAGTTATTTTAAATTCATAATAATTTTTCTCAGCATAATCATTTATCTAATCCTAGTCAGTGGGTTAATTATAATTTTTAATCGATTTCGTCTCATCTCGTACCATAAGGGGCCGATGATTAGCCCAATTTAAACAACAAGCATCATCATCAAACTATGGAATGACGTGGCAAAAGAATGCGGAACGGTTGCGTCAACTTTGTTCTTTGTTTCTTGCCATTTAGGGGTCCTCTATCATTAAAAGCAGGCGATTTATATGAAATACCTCGTTTTTCAACGAAAGTTCGGCAGTTATTTTTTCAAACTGTAAACATATTTTGTTTAGGAGACCTAACTAATGTCAAAATGAGATGCTAAATAATCCCTTATTTTACATTATTCAAAGGTACGCTATTAAATTACGAAATGAAGCATTTGTAGCTTCATTCTTCTATCAACTCCCGCGGTAGAATTGCACTGAAAAATCCAGGCGAAGCATTTTACAGTTTTTATTTCACATTGAGTACACCAACTTATTGTAAGATACACTCGCCAACAGAACTGCGACTCACTCAAAAAAAAAAAAAAATCTCTGAATTTATTCCGCACTTCAAAAGCATCAGCTGGAGCTGTGTTGTTTCCCCTCGACGGGGTAGCCCTTGGAAGTACGTCTTCGTAGTCTAAGTGTTCATATCCTATATTTCTATAACCAAATTATGCAAAATACATACCACCTTAACTATCAGTTCCTCTGTTTTGAATTTTCGATTACAGCTGAGATCTGCCAGCAGCGTGCGCACGGGGCTGTTGCTGGGTAAAAGCTCCATGGCGAGCAGCGTGGCTCTAGTCAGCAGCGAGATGTTAGGGCGAGCATCCATGTGACAGCAGCGAAGCCGAGGAATAAACGTACCCTAAGGAAAGTAATTTTCGTGTGCCCTAAAACGTTATTTCTGGAATAATATCACTAGTGATGATGTGAGAGCTTTGTTAGAAGAAGATTTAAGTGATATATCGGACGCAGAAAGTGATACTGAAATTAGCGAACATAATTCAACTACTAGTGAAAGCGAGGAGGAGGAAGGCATGTCGTGCATGTGCTAAATGTCAATTTCCACTGTGCGGGTCTTGTGGAACTGTCATTTCCTTTAAATGTGCTGAATTATAAAGGCTTAAAGCTTCCTTTTGGTAGTTAAAAAGAGTAATTTTCTCCTTTTTTTGAAGGTTTCATCCATTAACAGTTTGCTTCAACATTATTACAACATAGTGATAGAGAGTTTTTCCCCCATTGCAAATCTGTGCAGATCTGACAATTTTGAGAAAAACGTTATGCAAATATATAAATCCTATTCCTTATGACAGATCCATATAACTTAATAATTTAAAGCAAAATTTGTGTACGGTTATAGGATATTAAAATTACCGTTTCCTTACTTTCTGGGGGCACAAATGAATAATGGCACTCCGGATGTCGTTTAAATCCCAAGTTCGGCCGGCCCCGTGGTGTAGGGGACAATGCGCTCGCCTGTCAGCCGGTGCTCCGGGTTTGATTCCCAGCCGGGTCAGTGGTTTTAAATTGTAAATGACTAATATCCCTAGCCTGGGGACTGGGTGTTTGTGCCGTCTTTAACGTTCCTTTCCTCAAATTCAACACTTTACACTTCGCAATTTTACAATTACACACAGGTTCATAACATATGGTGCAAGTAGTGGCAAAATATCTTTAGAGGTAAAAAAAAGGTCCCCAAGTTCAGCACCCATCGGCATGGTAACTCAGAAGGGGTGATAAAGAAAATGTCCAAATTCACCGAGATTAAAGTGTGTGTGTGTGATTTTTTTACAGTTTTCGCTGTCGATCGGCCGAATGGTGCCGGTGGAATCGTGTACATCATATCTATAATGCGACGCGTAAATTCATTACGTTGTAACTTATTTTTATTTGTTTGAAAGGATCAACTACTTCCCGGACTATCTGGGCTGCCAGAAGGAAACGCCTCAAGGCGAAACAAAATAATCTTAAGCTAGAACGTACAATTACAGACACAATATTTCAATTTAAATATTTACAAATGGGTTCATAAACAATCAACGTCATAATAACACTTAAATAAAAACACTTGAAGTAATACAAATCCTAAAATAAGAGAAAATTACTTGATGTGTAGATCTATGTGTGTACATTATGTTCCACAATAGCTCAACTAAACTTCGTACAAATACGAATTACTATCTCGATAATATACTGGAGGAGTAAAACACATTCTAGAAAACCTCAGGGAGAGAATGACGTACAAAAATAATCTATAATTACTTCCGGGCCGGTATATGACTGCTGCATCATAGAACTATCGCGCATGCTCATATTCCTCGGCTAATTAAGTTTAACATAAAAGAAATACGGATACTTAATTTCTGGACGGCCTACGCACATATCTGTTCAAATACCAGCCCATTTCCTGTCCTTTCCTCGTACAATAAAATGGCCTTTACTCTGCATTTTGTAGAGGTCTGGGTCCATCGGTTTTATATCGCAAGGTTTCTCGAAAGTATATTCTTGCACATTTAGCATAACTGTGACCTGAACCTAAAAAAAAAAAAAAAATTAGCATATGCTCAACAGCCAAAAAAAAAAAAAAAAAAAAAAAAAAAAAAAAAAAAAAAAAAAAAAAAGGGGGGGTAGCATATGCTCAACAGCCTGCAAGTGCATTTCAAAATTTCCTGATCGCTGAAGATCATGTAGGTAAATCTTTTCCACCAATCCCTCCATCTGTGTAAACATTTTACTTTTAAAAACCAGTCTCATATTTCTTGTTTTGGTCATCAGTTCACAGACTGGTCTGATGCAGCTCTCCATCCCACCCTATCATGTGCTAACCTTTTCATTTCCATGTAACTTCTGCCTCCTAATCTAATCTGCTTGTCATATACGTATCTTTGTTTATCCCTACCATTCTTACCGCCTCCACAGGCCCGATGTACGTGAATGTGCGGAGTCAGTTACTGAAATACACCGTGCTGTTCACTTGCGGAACCACAGGGCTTGTAACGGACAAGACAAAATAAAAATTCGTCATGGGTGCTTCTCTGTAGACTAGGACTCCTCCACACCACGTATTCTGGCAATGCGAGGACTTTTCAGGCAGCTAAGAAGAAGCTATCAGAGCTCAGTTAATTCCCGTGTCGTCAATCAACAAACCTCCACCTTTAATATAATTATACCACCTGGAAGTTTAATCTACCATAGATAGCTTAGTGGGGAGGATGGCGGCAAAAAAGGATTGGACAGACAGAGACGCAACAGGAAGAGACTGGGGAAGGAAGTCCCTTGTTGACTACAAGATCCTGTCTAGACTGCCAGTGGATGTGGCTGTACTCAAGAGCCATTACATAAGACAGCTCTGGTACAATGTTTAGTGTAAACGCTAACCATAGTAAACACACGCTCACTCTCACTAAAAAAAAAAAAAATAAATAAATAAAATAAAATAAAACGCCCACTCAGTTGCAGTGAATGCGCTGGTACATTTTTAAGTACAGCCGAAAGCGGTTATAACGACCCCAAAGGGACCACACATCAACGGTCGTTAGAGGTGACAGTCACATAAACCGATTCTTTATATCTTGCTAACAATGTCATATTTGTACATTTTATGTTAAAAAAAAAACGTAAAAGTATCTTGCTAACAATGTCATATTTGTACATTTTATGTTAAAAAACGTAAAAGTATTTTATTTTTCAAGACGGTAGGCTTATTAGTGGAGTGGGACCACGAGGAATTTCATTGGCTTTCGCTTGAAGAGTAGGTCCATTGATCGGCACATTATTTGTTCAGTGTTGGTAAAACCATTAAAGAAAAGATTCTTCAATCGAAAAGAGACTAAATTTTCACTCTGTCTTTTCAAATTGTAAAAAACATTCAATGCAATACACCCAATTCCCTTCCGATGATGGCATTTGTTTACCCATTTTCTAATCGCCATATGTGTGTGATATTTCTTCAATATTAAATCCTTTCCTTTAGCAAGATTTTCGGAGCTATGCTTTCCCTCAACTATTAAATAGACAGACTTACAATTTACAATAATAACTTTACATTGTTGCCAACAATCACCAAATACGTAACAAACAAAAATCAACACTGTATGTATTAGTCTATTTATTTATCCAAAAATGTGATCCAAATACGTCGTTTTATATGATATTTCGAAATAAGCGAGTCGTACTAAAGAACTTTTTGAATACACTACAAATAAAGGCAAATATACTACTACTACTACGACTACTAATATATAGGATTTAGACAGGGCCGTTACTTTTCGCAGTTATATCCGATACACAGTTAAACGCAATGTCGAAATAAACGGTTCCGACTGTATGCTCGCTCACAATGATATACCATGTGTCTACAATAAAACACTGTGTTCAGCATGGCACATCATGAGCTGTAATGATCGTAGGAATTTGAATTTCATAAATATGCTACTTAAGCAGCTTGTTCGCGAATTATTCCACAATAATTATTAGTTCCAAGTCTTTGGGGAAAGACCGCAAATCCCTTTTCTCTCTAAACATTCACCTAAAGACGTTAAGTTGAAACCACTGCCATATGCAAAGGATATCCTCAATTTATTAATAAAAATGAACTGAGAAAGACGTAAAGCGCATTTAGGCAAGAGCAAGACAAAACATGAGGTAACAGCCAGATCATATAAATAAAAAATTCAATATAACGCTAATTGATAGAAAATCTTGTTTCTTGGAATACAGTCATAAAAAGAAAACCGATAAATGATTAAGAAACCTGCTGATCAAAAATAATTCCTTATAGTATTTTCGCCTCAACCTAGATTCGGAACCTACAATAATTCTGGTTCACACGTAACAACTGCGTGCCTACCATGAGTCCCCGTGTAAGTGACCGAGGCTTTAAAAGCCATTCTGATGACAAAACTTCGGCCGAAGGTGGCTACTAGAGAGTATAATAAACCGGTCACTGTGGTGTGGTAAATTAGGGATACCTCTGGCCATTGAGTGCAACGCGGAGCAAACAATGTGCCATCTATCAAGAACGATTCACAAAACTTCTTATTTAGGGAGAGACTGAAACACAGGAACTAATGCAGATACAACATACCAAATATCCCACGAGAAGTCTGCAGAAATTACCAACATACAACAGTACTATATCATATGTAAAAATATTAGTGTTCGGCAAGACTCTTCGAACTAATGCCACAAAGGCTATGAATAACCTATTTCTTAAAGTAAAATGTTACAAGGAAACTTACCGGCGCTGGGGTTGGTATAATCCCAGCTCTCTGCGTCGTTCTTGTACACATTCAGCTTAGTAGGCTGGAACAAAAACAAATTGTTAAATAGACAAATTATGAAATAATAATAATAATAATAATAATAATAATAATAATAATAATAATAATAATAATAATAATAATAATACAACCTTTGTCGAATACTAGCAATTTAGGCAACAGAACAGGGACTAACATGATATTTGAACTCTTCTTGACCAAAAAAAAAAAGAGACCAAAATCAGGATTGAATCTACAATGTACGTTGTACCTAGATATCAATTATGTCACCTGAGTAGTTTCCGATTTTTTCCTTCCGAAAGCTTTGAGTGGCAGCCTTAAAATACTACAGTGAAAAAAAAATAACCGAGAAGTATATACCAGTAACTAAAGAACATCCATGGCCTGTTTCCAGACATTCGACCGAGTCACGAATGGAATCAAGCCCCATCTAGCGGCGAGGATAGGAATTGTGCCAGCTGACGAAGCCTGTCGCACTCCTCTAGGACAATCATTAATGACTGACGGATGAAATGAAATGATATTGGAGAGTGGTGCTGGAATGAAATACAAGGAAAGAAAACTGGAGTACCCGGAAAAAACCTGCCCCGCCTCCGCTTTGTCCAGGACAAATCTCGCATAGAGTGACCGGGATTTGAACCACGGAACCCAGTGTTAAGAGACCGGCGCGCTGCCGCCTGAGCCACGGAGACTATAAACTAGTAACTAATAAGCTAAATAATCTAAGATGTTCAATCATTGCACATGGGAATGTTTGTCCACCAGGAATAAGTATTTATGTCCAAATTATGATGGTAAAAATAGTAATTTCGAACTACTTCACAGTGGTCTTCACAGACATGTGAGGTTAATAACCTTACTGGAACTCCGAATTTGATTCCAGAATGTAATTTACAAGTTTCTCTCGTCTGCGTCCTAAATTAGCATTATTCCACTTATGACGCTGGAGAACTGAATATCGTGAAACACTCACTATCAATGAAGTCGTTAAAATATACAGTCACTCTCACAACTTAGCATACATAAGAGATATGCCAAAGGCTTCAGAAAATGATATATATTAGATAATATATGGTACTCAACCGCGATATTCATTTAACCCGTCAATCACAAATGATTACTAAGCAGGTGGGGTACAAGAACCGAAATTCCGTAGGGGTACTATATAACATTATACTAGCAGTTTCCCGCTAGCTCCGCCCGCAATGTACAAAGTATGGTGTTGTTCGTTACTATCCTTACGAATTACAGTATTTGCAAAGTTTTGAGTTAATGAAATAAATCGCATGATCTGCTGTGGTATTAGAATGTAATATTATGTCGACAAAACACTTTAATATACATCACACAAAGAAATTGAATTAAACGTCCCTTGGACAACACTACGTGCCGAACTGTTAAAAAGTCCTTCAAAGATCATCTTCATGGAGACAAATGTACTCTTAACTATTCTCAGAATCTACCAATTTAAATAGTTATTACATCAAAAGAAAGCGCTTGACCCACCGAGTGTTTTAGACCAAAACGACGAACTGCGTACCTCAATTAGAATGAAAGATATTACTTCAATGAGAAAAATGCTGAAGAAATGAGACGCCACCTTGAATGTGCACTCATAACTTTCCCCAGAATCAACCCACTTCAATCGTTAAAATTTGAGGAAGGCGGAAGTTAAGTGATTTATAGTACCTGATGACAAATCTGCGCATGAATACCTTTTAGCTAAAAAAAAAAAAATGAAGGAAATCGACCGGATAGAATGGCTGGACTGACTGACTTCAGTTTTCACACACACACAAAAAAAAATATACACGTGACTTTCACCGCTTTAGTAGTCGTTCATGCAGACACAATTGGTACAAATTAAGAGAAAATAAACTCTCCTATAAACTGAACTAAAGGCACCGGGCAAAAAGAAACTCCGCACAATGGCTTATACATTTTTTACCGTACCGGCTATGATAACAGACATTCATGAATTTTGATTTTTTTTGTTGCCAAGTCCTTATCAGCGCCGAGTCACGAGAAAATGGGTGAACAGAATTTAATGAAAATCGGTATGCATAGTCGGGGAATAAGGAACTACAGTCTACGCTATGAATACTTTCGTAATACGCCCCAATATCAGAGTCGAAAGAAAACTAAATGTGAGGCCTACAATACAGAAGGCTTATAACTAGGGCCCGGATTTTTAGGTTTTAACCTATTTACTTCCTCGCTATTTAATTCACAAATTTCAATATATTTGTTTGTTTCACTCTTTCTGGAGCAGAATATGTGAATTTCATTGCACCTAAAAAAACCTAAATGAGGGGTTGTCACCTAAATTGTTTTACCTTTATCAAATAAAGAATGTTGTTTCCCCATTGAAATGCATTGTAAAATTATTCCCACCGCGATTACAAGCAGCAGGACGGAGATAGTTCAGGTTACTACCTTAAATGCAGTACGCCCCATGCTTCCTACTACACATGTGACATCTGGTGGCTCCTTGATGCACCTGATAGGTCAGGAGGAACGTAAACCGTTTCGCCTCCAGTCGTCCACAGAAAGTACAGCCGGCAGAGTGTGTGGTGAATGGTTCCTGCAATAGTTTCTAACCGTAATTGTTGTATAGTGAAACAATGCCTAAATCGCACTTATTGAGAAAATGGATTGCTACAGGTGGACCCTTCAATACGGATGGTTAAGTAGTCTTCTGCCAGGCATGCTCTAAAGAAGTAAGTTTCCTGTAACCGACCTAAAACCTGCATTGCAATACCCTAGCTCGCTTACTCAAGAGTACTTAGAATTTGAATTCTTCATTTCAGGTTAAATGTGAGCAGAAATCCTATCTTGAGCAGGATAAATCTTCAGCTGCTCACATGGCTATTGTAGCGAGGAGAAATAAGCTACAGTAAGCAAACGTTTATTTCTTCCACACTTGGCAGGCCTGAAGATAAGTTTAACTTTTGCCTATGTCAGGCGTTGCTGTCTGCGAACGTCCCATGGAACGGGCTAAGTAACCTGACCATGAAAAGATTCTTGGGAGACATCAGTGGCTGCAGTATATCTAATGAATCCACTTTAAGGAAGAACATCCTGTTTACCAGGAGAAATTAGATGAAATAAGAGAAGATACAGGCGATCACTATATTTGGTGTTCTGTCGATGAAACATCTGACAGTTGCAGTCGCTTCATTGCGAAAATGGTAGTAGGTAAGCTGGATCAAAATGGATCGGGTAAACCTCATCTAATTCTTTGTAAAGAAACTAACAACAGCACAATAGCCTGCACAGTGAGGGATGCCTTACGCATATTGTGGGCAGCAGAGAATCAAGATAGTAAGTTTCTTTTGTCAGTGACAGTGTTGCCTACATGTTGAAGACGGGCAGGTTCTACAGTCCTTCTACCCAAGCATGCTACACGTTACGTGCTTGGCCCACGGCCTGCACCAATTTGCGGAGGAGATTAGAAGCAACTTCAGTGACGTGAACAGCGTGGTTTCTTCAGTGAAGAAAGTTTTCCTAAAAGACCTAATACGTACAGTATACAGTTGTTCAAAGAGAAACTACCGGCAACACCTCTTCCACCTGAGCCGATACTTACTACCCGCTGCGAAACTTGGCTGTCTGCTGCTATTTACTATGCTGAGCACCTAGAAGGAATTAAAAATCTCATCAATGACTTGGATGAGACAGAAGCTTCCTGCATCGCCAAGGCCAAGAGAATGCTCGAGTGCCCGACCGTCGTCGCTTCCCTAGCATATATTAGGACCTTTTTCTTTTATACCAGAAGCTATTCTCCAGTTGGAAAGTGCAACCTTGCCACTCAAAGATTCCCTGGATATCATTGGCAACGTTTCCAGAAGAGAAATACCTGCCATTGGGAGTGGCACGTTCTCTGAAGCTGCAGAAGATTCTTCAGCGCAATCCTGGTTTTGAAGATATGAAAGTCATCAATTCAGTTTTACAGAGAGAAACGTATTCAGGAAAATTAACCCTATGACC
Source organism: Anabrus simplex (assembly GCF_040414725.1). Classification (NCBI taxonomy): domain Eukaryota; kingdom Metazoa; phylum Arthropoda; class Insecta; order Orthoptera; family Tettigoniidae; genus Anabrus; species Anabrus simplex. The sequence goes on along the minus strand of NC_090271.1, from coordinate 227,561,824 downwards.
TGCTGAAACAAATTTTACAGAACTAAGAAAACAGAAAATTATTGCTGCCTGTATTTATTCTGGAGGAAAAACCTAAAATAACCTATTTTAAGAATACAAGAAACCTAAAGTGATGGTTTATGCCACATAAAAATCCGGGCCCTACTTATAACATTGATCAACAATAACATTACACTGACTATTGTTTGTTGGGATGTGCTGTGTGTTCCTGTTGCAACTTATCTCCGATAGATGGGATTACTACCGTATAACGAGTTTTTTTAAAAATTTTCTTTACGTCGCACCGACACAGATAGGTCTTATGGCGACGATGGGATAGGAAAAGGGCTAGGAGTGGAACGGAAGCGGCCCTGGCCTCCTTTACGGAGGTATGAAAACAGGAGACGACGGAAAACCCATCTCCAGGGCAGTCGACAGGGGTGTTCGAACCAGTTACCTCCCGGATGCAAGCTAACAGCTGCGCGCCCCTAACCGCACGGCCTGGCCGTGCCGAGTATGAACAGCCTGTCTGAATATTGGCGGGAATGGCGCCGATGGGATAGAAAAGGCCTAGGAATGGGAAGGAAGCGGCCGTGGTACAGTACCATCATTTGCCTGGCGTGAAAATGGGGAAACCACGAAAAACGATCTTCAGGGCTGCCGACAGTGGGGCTCGCACTATCTCCCGAATGGAGGCTCACAGCTGTGCGCCCCTACCACTCGGCCAACTCGCCCGGTACTCTAGTTATTTTACTCCCCAAGTAACCATATTCATCTACTTCCTTTAATACTTCATTTCATAGTCTAATATGTCCTGCATCACCTGACTTCGTTTGACTGCACACCAATACTTTAGTTATAAGCTTATTTATTTTCATTTTGTACTGCCTAGCTGCCCCACATTTTCTCACGACTTCATTCTTAAATCGCATGTATTCTTTTCTGGTCCCCTAATTTTTTGTATTCTTGTACTTGTGGCATTCATCAACACAACCGGAGTTATTCACTGATTCTGAACTAACCTACCACTGTCTCCCATCAGAAGTATATTCTCGTCACCTTTTACATTTGGTATTAAATCTTTTACCTCTCCATAAAATTTCGACGTATTCATCATCCGCTGAAACAGAAGGCATTGTGTTATTGTGAGCATTGGATTGGTATCTATCTTGAAAGAAATAATCTTTTCACTATGCTGGTCACAGTAGCTTACCCCTGCCGTATTTTATTATTCACTAGCTGATTACCTGGCGCTGCCCGAGCACTTTAATCGATTGTTTACTTTTAAATATTTTACTACCTGTTAATTACGTATGAAGCAAATTTTTGTAATTTATTCATTGTGACGTTAACTGATATTTTAAGAACTATTGTGTAGTTTAAGAGTTGTTGTTGTTGTTGTTTGAGTCATCAGTCCATAGACTGGTTTGATGCAGCCCTCCATGCCACCCTATCCTGTGCCAACCTTTTCATTTCTACGTAACTATTGCATCCTACATCTGCTCTAATCTGTTTGTCATATTCATACCGTGGTCTACCCCTACCGTTCTTTCCACCTACACTTCCTTCAAAAACCAACTGAACAAGTCCTGGGTGTCTTCTCGTCAAATTTAGCCAAATCGATCTCCTCTCACCAATTCGATTCAGTATCTCTTCATTCGTGATTCGATCTATCCATCTCACCTTCAGCATTCTTCTGTAACACCACATTTCAAAAGCTTCTATTCTCTTTCTTTCTGAGCTAGTTATCGTCCATGTTTCACTTCCATACAATGCCACGCTCCACACGAAAGTCTTCAAAAACATCTTTCTAATTCCCATATCAATGTTTGAAGTGAGCAAATTTCTTTTCTTAAGAAAGCGCTTCCTTGCTTGTGCTAGTCTGCATTTTATGTCCTCCTTACTTCTGCCATCGTTAGTTACTTTACTACCCAAGTAACAATATTCATCTACTTCCTTGAAGACTTCGTTTCCTAATCTAATATTTCCTACATCACCTGCCTTCGTTCGACTGCACTGCATTACTTTTGTTTTGGACTTATTTATTTTCATCTTGTACTCCTTACCCAAGACTTCATCCATACCATTCAGCAACTTCTCGAGATCATCTGAAGTCTCAGATAGAATAACAATATCATCGGCAAATCTCAAGGTTTTGATTTCCTCTCCTTGGACTGTGATTCCCTTTCCAAATTTCTCTTTGATTTCCTTTACTGCCTGTTCTATGTTATTGTTAAGTGTTTAATTTCAAGTTTTATGTGTAGATTTTTTCCTCAGTTATTTTGGATATTTACTTTTTCACCCTTGTCACCCTCGTGCCGATGCGGCTGAACTTTGACTGACTACATCTGGAGTGTCACTATTCATCTCAGCGACCCCCAAACCTATGGATTCGACCCTATTTTAGATTATTTTTATATGCCACGTAGCAGAATCTCCCCTTGGCCTAGCCTACATTTACGCACGTGCCTACTTCGAACAGGCCTGTATTCTACTACAGAATCCTTGAGCTGACACTGCCATGGTTACGACGGGTCATTTCTTCATCCGATTCCTAGAGCGGGGTAGTGGTGGTGGTGGTGGTGATTGTTTTAAGAGGAAGTACAACTGGGCAACCATCCTCTATATAACACTAATCAGAGGGAAAAAATGGAAGGGATCCAACACTTCGAAAAATGAAGATATCGGTCAAAGAAAGACAAGGGCCACGAAGGGCGTGAAAATGAAAAAACTCCCTAGCCCTCGCAAACCTAATAGCGTCGGGGTCGGAAAAGAACAATTGACCAAGAGAGGTCGGATAGGATAGATGAAAGTGAGGAGCCTGGCACAAGTAAGTGGAAGCAATGCCAGGACTCAGCCGAGGGCCCCGTGGTCGCCAACCCACGCTCCAAAGTTCAGAGCCCCTGAGGCCCCTATTAGTCGCCTCTTACGACAGGCAGGGGATACCGTGGGTGTTACTCTACTGCCCCCACCCACAGGGGGAAGAGCGGGGTAGTGTTCTGCCAATATCTCTCTTACTTCTAGGCCATTAAAAAATTGTTTCCGGTGCCCGGCAGGGCCTCACCGAGTTTTGCTCTTCTCATCGTGAGGCTTAAAATGAGCTTTATCTCGTCCTACGACGAATTCGACATTTTACCTATATTAGTTTATGTTAATGTGCCAAAGGGCCTAACTCTAGAGAATGGAGAGGGTTACAAGTAACTAATCTCATTTTGTTCCGTATTGAAGATACAATAAGTAAAATTCTTTCTTGAATAAAGTTACTGTGTCCACCTATTCAATAAAATTATATTTTGTAGTGATTAAATTCTACATGAATTATAAATACTAGTTACGGACACGTTTCGCCCTAGTTTCTTGGGCATCTTCAGCCTAATACTAATCTTAAGGTCAAGTCTTAAATCTATTAACATTGCAACTTAATACTAAACTTAATACTAAACTTAAACTCAATACAGTGGTTTTATCCTTCTTACAAAGTTCTGTTTTAGGTGATATTTACATAGTTTACAATATGTACATTAACTAAAAAGGCAGAATTTGTGAAGATTCATTTGCCGAGCAATTCCTTGATATGCATTGCATACATCAAATGGTGTGACCAATATGTTCCGCGGTCATGAGCTGTGCTTAACAAGAATGGCGTGAACTGGAGAGGAAACGCCCAATAACCCAACGCTCCTGCTAACATTCAGCAATTACCAAAATGGTATGTAAGAAACGGATCCACATAAGTTGAATTCTTTGGTGCTGAATATGCCTAGTTGTTTTCAAGCATGCCTCACGGCTCGAGAAAGGTTTGCACGGTACTGATATGTCACACAATGAACGACAATGTTCAAAATCTTGATAACCTGCTTCGTGGTTTTCTTAAATTAGTTGAGTTTTCATACCTCAATGCATTTTTCCTATATGTTTGTACTTCGTAAAGTAGCCAAATTAAAGAAGTGCACAAAACCAGAAAACGCAAAACGCGTTTCAAGCACGCCACATCGCAGACGTAAGAGAATTACCGGTAATAGCACCAGCCTATAATGTAACAATATAGTTGCTGGTTCAAAGAAAAAACCACATGTACAAGCAAGACTGAAAAAACAAGTTCGTTTTACGCATACAGCACGATACTATCTAGTAGCCTTCTTATATACAGTGAAATACTATAAGAAAACAGCACACACCCCGACCGGGGAGGAGCCCGGCCAACATTGCATCCGGCCAGGAATGTCGTTTAGTGCCAACACAGCTACTTCCTCATTAGTAACGTTACATTTTCACGGTCCAAACAACGCTGATCTACGCACGACCGAGATGCCATCAACTTTTAATTTAACATCATTAATGTCACAACATTAGGACGACGTAAATAGAAGTCTCCTACCATCCTGCCCTTACGTGTAAGAAAAACGTACTAGCAAGTCACACCGCGGGTTGTAAGATACTACAGGATGGCCCTAGTCTGTAGAGTACTTCATGCTAGGTAGGGTTCCAATCCTGTCAAAACGTTTTAGGTGCATAGCAAAAGAAACTGCTGAATAAGTAAACTTATTTGGCATAACTCTCATACTGAACACAATTTGATTAGGATTTTTAAAAATGAAAAATTGAGTACTAACGGTGTGGTCGTGCTGAAACCTTGATCCCCAGACGTCTCTGAAGCTGGGAAACATGCAAGTACTTGCGTAGGAAGGGCAGAAGTTGTGGAAGACAGGTGGGCAAATGTTTTAAGGGGAAGGAAAATTAGCGTTAAGGGTTCTCTTCACCATTAATTGTTCTGAAACGTGATTTTGTAACACTAGCGGTACTAGATCACAGCCAGCTGATTCGCTTCACATACTAAACACACACACTGCCACCTAGATCAGTGCTGTAACTGGCATCTGTAGTCATTTTATGAAAACACATACCTGTAGCTTTATAGCAACAATGGGGTTCAAGGGACAAGTCTAAATATAAACTGGTAAGGTGTCCTTGAAATACATATTGCTTAGGAGCAACAGTGGTAGCGATGGTGTTGAGAGAACCTGGGTTGATCACAGAGCGGTAATGAGTAGAGACGGGAGTTTGCCTACTTTATTCCTGTGTTAAGGGCCTGTACTACGACAGCCAGATAAAAGTGCGGTATAAATTTATTTGGCAGTTTAGACATTTATCTGGAAGTTCGGTTGAAACCGCGTACGACTTTCGTTTATGTGCAATCTGGGAAAGTATTCTCGAGTATAGCTATGACGAAGTTGGAGAGGCTGTTAACGCTCTTATCTGGGACTTCGCTCTTATCGGGGACGCTGCTGTCAAGAATCAAGATGGCTACTCATGAAGATGAATCTACATCTGCATGATGCTGTGCGAAATCAAGTTGTTACAATGTAATTTATGTATATATTTATAAAGTATGTCGTTCTTCCTTTCCAGCTATCACAGAATTTTTAAAAATTTCCCAAGCTAGTAAGTTGTTTCTACTGAGTATATCAGTAGTACACAAGCAGTCAACCGCAAGCTTCATGGGTAGCCGTGGTCGTTAGGGCATCAAAGTTTGCTGTTAAGAAGTTTTTCGTGCGTTCGAGTCCCAATAGTCTAACGTTTTTTTACCTTGTAAATGGTAGTCGGTAGGGTACTAGAGGTGATAGTACACATTTCCTAATCATTAAAATGCGTGTCAAAAGCGTGGGTTCCATTCCAAATCTATCCGCGACGCACATATGGAGTAAAGGTACTATACGCGCACTTTTTCTTGAGCCCGATTTTTACGGGGTGAGGAGCAAGAAGGGAGTGCTGCCAGTTCCGGTTAGGCTGCCAACTGGATGGAAATGAAATCTGAATTGAATCGATAATATGATCGATCGATATGAATTTTCTAAACATTTATTATCTTACGTCAACAATTGTCACACATACATTATTTGACATTATATAACATTTCTCAATGCGAATCTTGTTACTAGCATGAATTATATAGTTTGGCGTTGCTGTGTAAACAGTACTAGTTTGCAAAGTGTACGCCAGATGTCGCACAGCGATGAATAAGCGATCAAGGTCTGTCTAGGGAGGTCTGGTCACGCTACCACAATCCTTTGCGGTGGCGGCCATATTGGGTCTCATATATCGTTGTTATGTGGGCGTGCCCAATGTATTGATGTGAGTTATTACTTGTATTTTGAATAAAAACGGGATACTGCGCAGCACCAAATTGTCAAAAGAAGACAACTGACGGAATTGGGAACATGCATAATTTTCAAAAATATTTTTTTTGAAAAGTACACCAATGAAATAGTACGTAAACGTATTACATTGTGGTATGTTGCCTTGTTTTCTACCATTAAAAACATATTTAATAGTGCCTTTCCTCAAGGCGAGTGAAACGGCCTCTGACGTAAGCGGCGCGCTGTGACGTCACGATCCAGTACCGCATGGAGCTCTACCAGCCGTTGTGCATCAGCCGTTGCTAAAAGCCGATTGTTTATTATTCATGATCGCGATTAACTTCAAAATGACAGAAGAAAGGTTCAAAACAGCACAATCAGACAATCTATCATGTGTAAATGTCATCATTCTTGAAAAATAGTGACTTTTGTGGCCGCAAAAATTCACGGATAACAAGCAAGTTTGTAAGTGGCGTCTTTTATATACGTGCAATGTACTGTAACCCATAGTATTAGGATAACAACGAACCTGGATAGATATCACATCACTTTCAACATTTCCTTCTGGACTGATTCCCCTATTAAAGAATAACATTACATTTTCGGGCTTTCAGCATTAGTAAAGTAAGAAATCGGATTTCAGCACTAACATAAACATATAGGTAGCATTATAGTACTAGTCCGCTTCTGTGGTGTAGTGGTTAATGTGTGCCACTCCCTGAGGCCCGGTTTCGATTCCCGGCTCTACCATGAAAGTTGAAAACAAATAGTACGAGGGCTGGAACGGGGTCTACTCAGCCTCGGGAGGTCAACTGAGTAGAAGGGTTTCGAATCCCACCTCAGCCATCCTCGAAGTGGTTTTTCGTATTTTCCTACTTCTCCTCCAGGCACCTAAGGCCACGGCCGTTTCCTTCCCTCTTCCTTGTCTATCCCTTCCAATCCTCCCATCCTCCAACAAGGCCCCTGTTGAGCATAACAGGTGAGGCCGCCTGGGCGAGGTAATGGCCCTCCTCACCAGTTTCATCACCATACTCAAAGTCTCACGTTCCAGGACATTGCCCTTGAAGTGGTAGAGGTGAAATCCCTCGCTGAGTCCGAGAGAAAACCAACCCTGAAGGATAAACTGATTAAGAAAGAAGGAAAGAAAGAAAGATCATAGTACTATAGGGCTATAATCCATCATTCCCAAAAAAATATATATTTATGGTTGGGACAACTGGCCTACCCACTTCCGGAGCCCATGAAAGAGAATTAAATATCTTTGTGGAGGGAAAAAGTTAAACATGATAAAGATAAATATGACTTAATCTAGTTTTCACAAGTCGGGCTGAGTGGTTCAGACTGTTGAGGTGCTGGCCTTCTGACCCCAACTTGGCAGGTTCGATCCTGGTTCAGTCCGGTGGTAGTTGAAGGTGCTCAAATACGTCAGCGTCGTGTCGGTAGATTTACTGGCACGTAAAATAACTCCTGCAGGACTAAATTCCTGCACATCGGCGTCTCCGAAAATCGTAGAAGTAGTTAGCGGGGCGTGAAGCCAGTAACATTAATTACATTTGGCTTTTAACAAGCTGAGCATATCAGGAAAGAAAAGTGTCCTGGTGACATTTTAGTCGCTCAATACAGGAATGTCTTTGGGTGCTGTGACTTTTACTTTTTTTTTTTTTTTTTTTTTGCTGTTTGCTTTACGTCACACCGTCACATATAGGTCTTATGGCGACGATGGGACAGGAAAGGAATGGGAACAAAGCGGCCGTGGCCTTAGGTACAGCCTCAGCATTTGCCTGGTGTGAAAATGGGAAAGCACGGAAAACCATCTTCAGGGCTGCCGGCAGTGGGGTTCAAAACCCATTATCTCATATTCCAAGATGTAACTGAAGCATTTAAATAAAGCATCATACATTAAAATTTAAAGTTTTACCACTAGAACAGCTGACATGGAAAAGTGATTTAAAAATTCAAACAAATTCATCTTACGTTAAAATCTTCAAAAAAAATAAACTGTAGACTTTTCCGATATATCACCAGCATTTCTCCAGCTCGCCAAAATCCATTTCTCCCTAGTTTTAGCGTCTTTCGAACGTTTATAAACAATTTGTTTGGTATGGTATGCGATGTGCTATTGCACATCGGAACTCTACACCATTTATAAGTTTTCTGCCTCACTGTTTGCGCAGGATTCATTTTACGTCTAAAATATACCACTCAGATTATTATCCAATGTATAGACCTCGAATTTAACCATACTAGACACTAACGTAAAGTAGAAATACGCGAAGTGTATCGTGCTTCTCACAGCACACTATGTGCTAATTCAGTCAACCTGTACGATGACGTCAGACCAATGAGATCGCGTACTTGCGTGACGTGACATTTTCGTAGATTTTTATCATGTTTGGAGTTATTATTTGTACATTCTGATCACATTTTTGAATTCTGCATGCAATTTTGAATCAGATTAGCATATTTTTAATTAAAACCCCGGATCATGCATGTTCCCTATTAGAGTGTTTCGCTTCCCTAGAGATAAGCGATGGAGAGCTCAGTGGGTACAAAACTGTTGGCGTGACAAATGGCAACCTACAGATAATTGCTTCTTGTGCGAATTTAGTGTAGTTATACATTCGTCTTATTCCTGAATAACAGTATGTGTATATGAACAATGTTTTATATTTATAGGTCTTATTATGTATTTTTTTTTCTAGCATCAATTTGAAGAATCGCAATTTGAACTAAAAATGGCAGATGGACGGAAACTACTCAAGTGGAATTCCATCCCAACAATTTTCAACGCCCCTAATCCAACCAAGTCTTTGACATATAATAGGAAACCTCCCAAAGAAAGATAATTGTCTTTCAAAACAAGCAAGAAAAGTAACAGGAAATGTGTAATAGTAGTATTGATGTTTATGAAAATTTCCTTTTCATGTGTCCGGCTCCATGGCTAAATGGCTAGTGTGCTGGTCTTTGGTCACAGGGGTCCCAGGTTCGATTCCCGGCAGGTTCAGGAATTTTAACCATAATTGGACAATTTCGCTGGCACGGGGGCTGGGTGTATGTGTCTTCTTCATCTTCATTTCATCCTCATCACGACGCGCAGGTCGCCTACGGGAGTCAGATCAAAAGACCTGCACTTGGCGAGTCGAATTTGTCCTCAGACGCTCCTGGCACTAAAAGCCAAACGCCATTTCATTCCATTCCTTTCCATGTAAACTACAGACAGTATCATTCTAACCCTACATGCAACGTAGAAATGTTTCACAGATATTTGAAATGCTTGTTCCTGATCATTTACCAATTATAATCACAACAAACAATAGGCCTATAACTTCAAACCAACAATTTATGTCCAGCTGGCCATCATTACAACAATTTCATTGATAATAGCAGTCTTATACTGCACTGTAGTTATTATTTACAGCTAAATTTCATTCATCTTAAATGCTCTATAGAGTACATTAAATGGCTGGACAAATACTTACAGATCACAACACTCGCTTCACTCGCACTAACCAACTACTCTAATTTAATGTACCGTAGCCTAACATAATATCCTAATGTAATCCCTAAAATAGCCTAACCTAGCTTAACTCAACTTAATAGTGACTGAATTTCTATTTCTTATGGAATCGTGTCTACCAATGGCTTTAATTTTCTTTATTATTATTATTATTATTATTATTATTATTATTATTATTATTATTATTATATGCACGAATATTTTTTTGCTAGGGGCTTTTACGTCGCACCGACACAGATAGGTCTTATGGCGACGATGGGATAGGAAAGGCCTAGGAGTTGGAAGGAAGCGGCCGTGGCCTTAATTAAGGTACAGCCCCAGCATTTGCCTGGTGTGAAAATGGGAAACCACGGAAAACCATATTCAGGGCTGCCGATAGTGGGATTCGAACCTACTATCTCCCGGATGCAAGCTCACAGCCGCGCGCCTCTACGCGCACGGCCAACTGCACGAATATTAAGACTCAGCTAAGTGCCCCGTGGTCGCCAACCTACGCTCCCTATTTAGGAGCGCCTGACGCCCCTTTCAGTCGCCTCTTATGACAGGCAGGGGTTACCGTGGGTGTTGTTCTATTGCCCCCACCCACGGGGGGAAATCTATTTTGGGTTGTGACTACGAGGCCCTTAGCTGAGTCTTGACATTGCTTTCAGTATTTTAGCCCAACCGACCTCCCCTGGTCAACACTTGTTCTTTTCCGACCGCGACGGCATTAGTGCATTCGAGGCCTAGGAAGTTTTTCATTTCCACGCACTTTGTGGCCTTCATCTTTCTTTTGCTGATACCTTCATTTTTCGAAGTGTTGGTCCCCTTCCATTTGTTTTCTTGTGATTAGTGTTTATAGAGGATGGTTGTCCAGTTGTACTTCCTCTTAAAACAATAATCACCACCGCCACTTTGTACTGTATAGCTGCATAGGTTATCAATAAAGTAGTTAAGAGTAGCTAAGAACATCACTCTTGTTGCATATGTGCAGAATATTTTTGCCTTAGAACCCAAAGAAATACCACATGAATGGTTAACAACAGTTACCATACATAATTTAATGCACTCAACTCAAGGGGCATTCAGTGTTTGTCAACCTTTTAGAAACGCAGTATCGGAAATTACTTTCTTAATAAAACGCTGAAGGTAATTTATTACAACCGTCGTTTAGTTCTTTAAATACAGTACTTCAAGTTCAGTATTTCATGTACCGGTAATCATAATATGACACAGGTATTGTACAGATTTCTATGTTTCTTCAATAAGATTACGTATTTGACAGATGATATTAATAGGAAACACAGTAAGACCAAGTTGTAAGGAAGTAAAAGAGAAGAACATAAGATTTTCTGTTGATTCTTGTTTCTAAAATAAAAATTTCAGGCTCTGTTAATTATCTTCCTATTCAAATAGCTGTGAATGTATTCGTATCATTTAAGTGTTATACAGTTATATATACATGACCAGTAGATGCCTAGTTAAATTCTTTATGAAAAATAGTTGGTATTTTGTTTTTATTTCAATGTACGGTACCGAAATCCTCTAAATTCGAATACACTTGCCTTTGGTTACGCTCGCTTAAAGACCCAATATGGCGGCGCCATAAGTAGCATTCGTGACTTGACCTCCCTAGACAGACCTTGTAAGCGATTCATACTTTGTGTTTCAAAGGTTGCCGATATGAATGTCGAAGATAACCGAGGTCTACCGATTCAGCACTAGGGAGCTCCGGGCTCAAGAAAAAGTGCACATATAGTATACGGCGTTGTTCATGGCGATTCGTAACTCGAATGATGTTAAGGTTATATATTTTTTTTTTCTTCATAACAACTTGCTATAAAAGTATTTACGCTAAAGTGAGATAAATGCGTGCCAGCTACTATTCTCACATTGTATTGAAAAGAAAGAAACTAACTACTTATTCAATGAGCAAACGAAAAATTGAATTAATAATAAAATTAATGATCCCACGTTGCATCAGTGGCATTAATTACGAATATAAACTTTACTTTCGTCGTAACGCGCAACCTCGTAAGTAGTACTAGACAAGAAAGATACATAACCTGAATCTTAACTTTTGCGTCCAGGTTAAATTTTCAGTCTTTATTTTCTCGTAATACAGTTAATTAATTTTAACATTTCTTCGTATGTGTATATTTCGGTCCTAATTCTGTTTTTTGACCTGGACTTCCACATTATAGCTTAAGATTCTGATATTGGATTCTAGTAATACAATTTCAAAAGGAATAGAGCTAAACAAACGAAAACACCAGGGAACACGTTTACTACCGCGTTAAATTTCACTATTTTCAGTAACCTTATTACCAACCCAATAAAAATGTTACTACATCTTCCGCATTACAATTACGCCGTTAAAATCCGCTGGTAGTACGCAAGAAAATATTTAACTTCTACTTTGCAAAACTGCAGCCTACGTATCTGGCTGTTTATCTGACAGTCGCAGTACATGCCCTACGAAACGTAGGCTTTTGAGATATAAATTCGTTTTAGGGTCTTTTAGCCTATTTCAGGGGCTTGTGCCTATTTGGAGTATAGTGTAATTGCCTATTTGATGCCTTTTGACTATTTTAAAAACGCCGATTTTCTTCCATTGTAGCTAGTGTAGTCGACAGAATTCTCTTCTTTCAATGTCTGTTTAGCCCACGAACAAAAATGGGAATTCTCAGAAGTCACCAGAAACAGTTTTAGGGAAATTTCCATCAGGAGAAACAAGGAACAATTTGACCTCGGAGCCTTCAACCCCTCCAACCTCCTAAGACATATGCGAGAACCAGTCAACGTACCTCCCATTCGATGCGAACTGCTGTACTCGTACGTTTTATGTTCAGAACGCGTTGTGATTTACTGTAAGAATGTGGAAGAAGAAAAAGAAGTGTGTTTGCGGCAATGCAGAGAGAAAAATTATCGCAGTCCTACTGGCTGAAGCAGTGGATCAAAGGAGATCGCAATTTCACTTCACATGGAAGGGTAGTCTGTCAAGATTGCAGTAAGGAGGTTAGTTCGATTGTTCCTTTTATCTTTTTTTTTTCTTTTTTGTGATAGAGAACTATGATCGCATTTTATTGTAGCATATATAGGACTATTAATTTATGTATTGTGGCAAGTTGTTTTATTGCTATACTGTATCAGTCGTGAACTTTCAATTCTTTTATATTGCGAAAATGTAAATAATCATTAAATTACTGAACAAGCAATTAGAACGCCGGTGGTCTCTTGTCACAGAATGGATGAAAATTAAATCTGTATTTTGAACTGTAATTCATTTCCTGCGAAAATAGAGATTTACAACTGATATGCAATTTTTAAAAATCCCTTTAAAAATAGTGAACCGAGCTCGATAGCTGCAGTCGCTTAAATGCAGCCGTATCCAGTGTTCGGGAGATAGTGGGTTTGTACCCCACTGTCGGCAGCCCTTAACATGGTTTTCCGTGGTTTCCCATTTTAACACCAGGCAAATGCTGGGGCTGGACCTATGTAAGGCCACGGCCGCTACCTAACCACTCCTAGACCTTTCCTGTCTCATCGTCGCCATAAGACCTATATGTGTCTGTGCGACGTGAAGCAACTTGCAAAAAATCTATTGCACTACCGCTAAACCTTCACGAAACACAGGTTGCAGATCCAATGTAGTCCGGCTAGGACGATGCCACAGCGAGTTTTAACAAGGTTTACAAGACAAGGCCAGCGAAAAGACTGTTAGTCTGGATTGGTGGGGTCCGGTTAGAAACCGTTGTGCTTGGGGGGCAGTGGAGAGAGCAAAGAAAGTCTGAGAGGCGTAAACTACCAGATTAACAACAAGCCTCTAGCATCCCCTCTAGAGTCTTACCAAATTAGGACAAAAATAAGTATGGGCGCATGCCACAATGTCAAATTACGAGGTTTTTAACTTTCAACGAAGGTGGCGGCCTTGTGGGCACATGATTTAGAATCTATGATAAGCAACAGAAAATAGTCTTCATGTTAGCTGACCTGGCTGTCCAAAGCTGGCGAGCAGAAAGAAAATGCTCACAAATTTGAGATTTATAGTGCCTCCGTTTTCATTCTTCTTCTTGTTTCCGAATTTGGCCTATATGAACCGCATTGAACCTAAGACTTGATCTTCTGCTTCTTCCAGAATCACTTGATCGTTTCACTCCTGATCTTCCTTTCTTTCAGATATGACCAATTTGGGCCTAGATTTTGGTGGTTTCTTCTGGAATGTTTTGATGCTGTCCACTCTGCTTCTAAATTATTTTCTGTTGCGAATCTAATCCATTGTAAGTCCACTTTCTATTGCACATCTTTTTACCTCTTCTACCAACGTCGTCGATGCTTTCAGTCTAGTGATGTACTTGAATATTTTCTTAGCCGTTTCCCATGCATTCTTTCTAGATGCCCATAGAATTTTAGTCTTCGCTTTCGCTTGGTGACTGATTTTATCGGTGTGTTTTTAGAGATGATCATTTTTTCTATTCCTCCACTCCCCATCAGCATTTTAATTAATTTAATGTTATTTGCTTTACGTCCCACTAACTACTTTTACGGTCTTCGGAGACGCCGAGGTGCCGGAATTTAGTCCCGCAGGAGTTCTTTTGCGTGCCAGTAAATCTACCGACACGAGGCTGTCGTATTTGAGCACCTTCAAATACCACCGGACTGAGCCAGGATCGAACCTGCCAAGTTGGGGTTAGAAGGCCAGCGCCTTAACCGTCTGAGCCACTCAGCCCGGCCATCAGCATTTTTCTGTGGTCCTAAAATTGTCCTTAATATTCTCCTTTCCATTTTTTTCGAGATCTTAAAGCTCACCCTTTTTATTCATTGTCAGGCTCTCTGAAGCGTAGAGGCCCTCTGGTTTTACCACTGTGCTGTAGTGTCTAACTATCGCTTTCATTGTTCTATATAAAGTAAGAACACTGCTAGGGCGAGCTTGGTGGGTCCTTGGCAAGCATAAAAAGCGGATCTGTCTTCTACGCTACTCCGGTATCGTTTCACGTATTTTAATTATATTTTTCACCCGGAGAACTCGACACGATACTGTCAAATTATAACAAAGTCCTTGAGGATATATTTATATGTAAATGACTAATTCCCTTGTTCCTACTGTGAAGTTTTTGTACTTCTAGAAACATCTCTAATAGTCTTTTCTTTATTAAACAAATGGATGATATATACTAAGCATTACTGCCAATTAGCCCAGCTGTAGAAATTTAAGATATGGTGACAATGTAATTTATGCAAATTTTATTATTTTTCAGAACAAATGTGAGAAAATACCATGCAGATCAACTTAGAAATAGTGCAATATATATGATACAAAAACAGAAATCTGTATCAATGCAGCCTTTCTACCAGTCTACTTTGGGCAGCGACCAACAACCATTTTCGTCAGACCTATGCACTGCAATGTTGGGAGCTAATATGCCCCTGCATAAACCGGAGCATCTTCAGATGTCAACAAGCTACCGGGAGGAATCACCAAGTTGGAAAAGAGTGGCATACCCCTGGTGGAGTCATTTACGATTGTGGAAGAAGTCAGGGGAAGTTTTATATGAACCTCTGGGAAGGCAGCCGCTGTCAGCGAAATAAAACGAGATGAAGTGACTTCACTGAAGTTTTGTCCAATCACTTCATGTGATGAGATATTTCTCCCAGTACGAAAACATTATGCATGAGAGGAGAACAAGATTGTTACCGGAAAACATTGAAACATTGCTTTTAAATTCCTTTTATAGTAATTGATTGCGTTATTAAATTATAAGTAATTTTTCATGCCCTTTATTGCTTATTGTACACGTTAGTGCCTATTTAAATGCCTATTTTGGCTAATTTAAGAGCCTATATGCCTACCTATTTTAACGGTTTTAGTGCCTAAAATTCTCGTCTCTAGTGATGAGGGAATAGGGAAGCGGAAGCCTAATTAAGAATGACCTCAGTCGCATTGAACAGGAAAGCATTGAAACAGAAACAATATTATTTATATCAGCTATTGTTCTTACAACTTTCTTTACGTCACACCGACACACAGGTCTTACGGCGACGATGGTATAGGGAAGGCCTAGGAGTGGGAAAGAATCGGCCGTGGCCTTAAAGTACAACCCTTGCATTTGCCTGGTGTGAAAAATGGACAACCACGGAAAACTATCTTCAGGGCTCCCGAAAATGGGGCTCGAATCCACTATCTCCCCAATGCAAGCTCAGAGCTCTGCGCCCCTAACCGCACGGCTTACCAGCTATTGATACAAGTTTAACGATGACTTAACTAATATTACAGATGTGGAAATTCTCACGGAACAGGCGTTTATCGTAGATAAAGATCGAAACGGTGAGAGGGGAAGTATTCATACTGGCGAAAGAATAATTCGTAAAGTATGAAAAAGTTAAGGATGAGAAAAAATAAGAGTTCCCAGGTTCATCTTAGAAGTTAATAGGCAACTTGATGTTTTAGAGTCGTACAGACCTGGAAAGAGAGGCGCTCACGGCGATGAATAATGTAGGATAATCAGCTAAGTGGCAAAAGAAACTAAAGTAAACGTATTGCAGCGAGCGATCTCAATTTACCAAACTAACTGTGAAGATCCCGCTTATGACGCAAAGCATGACCAACAAATGATAATTCGGTTAAATCTCAAGGACAGGTGAAAGAGAAAGTGACGGAACGAACTAGAGGCGAATAAGTAGCTGCATAAGGTGGGGTTGAGGCTCTGGTCATAGGTTACCCAATTGCCAGGCATGTGGATAGATTATGAAGAAAAGGAACTAGGGTAGAGTGTTATCCACGAATTAGGTAGAGGCAGATATTGAGGAATAAATAAAGGAAGGATAAAGAGAACAATAATAAATATAACTGAAAACAAAATAAACAAAAAAATATAAAGCTGCTACAGATGTTGAAAAGGTCTTAGCAGGGGCGCGTTAGTCACGAAATGACGCCTGTTAAACCGGGTATCGACTGCGCGCGGCAATGTTCGTTGCCTTGCCTGGGAAGACGACGAAAACTACCGCGCTCAAACTTGGCGCGGGTCGAGCCAAAACGGAGCGGTTTTTGGTCCCGCGGCAAAGGAATTTCAGTGCCCTGTGTTAGTTCAGTTGAGACGGGTGTTGGGGTGGTTCTACCGCGGCGAAATGGAGAATGCATTTGTATAGCTCTGATACAGCTGTAGTAAAGAGATCTTGTGGAATCTTAAAAGTGCTAGTTATCACAAGAGAAGTATGCGCGAGGACGCCTGGAAGGACAAAGGTGAGGAAATGAAAATGCCAGTTCAAAGGTTAAAGAAGAAAATGACAACTTTGTTGGCGTCATACAGAAGTCCCGGATTAAGAAGTCTCTCATAACTGGTACTGGTATGTACATATTTATAAAAATTCACTTACAGTATACCACTCGTGTTATATGCAATTATGCGAATGCACTAATCCTGTCTTGTTTATTTACAGATGCAGGTACTGTTTACGTATCCAAGTAGTTTGCTTTCAAGGAATTCGACTTCATGACCGACAAAAATACACCCAACGATACTGTGGATACATTGTATGATATACATATCTTTTTCATTACAATACGTATGCAGGTGCAGTACTCTTAGTATTCGCGCGAGAACTGAGGAACCAGTGTCTTATCACCTGTCGCGCTCGACTCCGGCATCACAAACATGGTGTTACGCGCAACACAAACGAAAGACTTTGCCGCGCTCCAACAGATACGCGCGGCAGCCGATACCCGGCTTTAGAGGTGTCAAAGAAGATGGAAGCGACGGAGGTGATCTAAGGAGCGGCGCAGTGTAGTATTAGGGTACGTGATGTGGGAGTATGTGGTCAAATATCTAAATTCAGTTTTAAAACAAAGGTGTAAGCTATCTCTTATCTTATTCTATTTACCTGTGATTAATTCGACGAGGATATAAGTGGGCGTGTCCAGTTTCAGTAAATCATCACATACCAGGCCTAATTCTTGCGGACGATGTTTTGCTGATGGTAACAGCCGGAGGCATGTAAGAGAACATCAATGCTGGGGGACAATTCTCAAAAAGGCCATTAAGAATTAACGTCTCCAAGACGAAAGTTCCGATATGCATAAAAAGGGGCTGTAAACGAGCGAAGAATGAAAAATAGATTATAGGATGGATGGAAAGTAGAGGTTAACGAACATATTGCGAGTGTTTGGAAATATGTGTAGCAAATGGCGAATAACGGGAAATGGGTCCACCAGATAAAACAAGCAAAATTGAAAGTTTTGGACCATTAACAGTAATTCGATTTCTTGAAAATAATTTCCCAAATATACATTATAAGATTCAAAACAAATGTCCTAGAAGCTGTAGTAAAAATGGAATATTATATGGAGATGAAATACTGGGAGGGGGAAGGGGGAGAGAAATTTGATGTTTAAAGGGGCCTAACAAAAAGTCATCGGCCCCTAATGGTACGAAGTGAAATGAAAATATAAACGCCCAAAATCATCAAAAAACGTGAGGGCGAAGAATGAATGGATGAATATGAATTTAAATCGATCAGTGGAACCACAGTGCCTCACATGTACAGAAGTGGGCGAAGAACAATACGATTACTGACCAAGGGACTGCGTCTATAGCACAATACTGAATCGATGATACTTGCAATCGAAAGGGGTCCAAAAGGCAAGTCAACGGTCCCTCACAATTGTACTTATAGGTAGGAAAGTAGAACCACGGTATTTGTCACGTTGCGGTAATGATCAAGAGTAGCGTAGACTCGCGGTATTCCATACATTATGGTACTACTCGAAGGCAATGAAATTCGCACATGTATTACAGACCTACGCTGTTTTGTCCATTGCGATACCATTTACAGGCAACGCAAACCTACGGTGTTCATCACATAAGGGTACTAACCACAGAGACTCGTACTGTCCCGTGGTGTTCCTCATATAGTGAGTAATAATCATAGGTAAGCCAGAACCATGGCCTCCCTCATCTCATGGTGTCGCGCATATAGTGCTACTAATCACAGGTATATACTGTAAAAGCCGTCGCGCTCTCGTTTGCTACTAATCACAAACCTATTTGGTACCCAACGTAGTGGTGCTATGCGCAAGTAAAAGCGACCCACGGTGTTCGCCGCGTGGTGGTAATAATCACAAGTAGTTTCATCGTTCTAATTTGATCCCTTTTAGTCGTCTCTTACGACAGAGAGGGGATACCGTGGGTGAATTCTTCGTCTGCGTCGTCCACTCACAGAGGGTGGGGGAGAAAGAGCGAGAGATGTTGAATCATGTAATGAGTAAGTTGTGAAAATGATAATGGGGTTACAAACTGTAGAACTAATTGTGGAGTAAAATTAATGTGTGAAGAAAGTATTCAAGGTTATATTCTTAAGAATTACTGAAAGTGAAAACAATGTTATCTCCTACGGTTCACAAGTTATTTGAGGTGAATATCGTAGCTGAACAACCTTCATTTTTCAAAATGTCGCTTCCCTCACATTCCCCCCGCCCCTCTGATTACTGTTATATAGCGGATGGTTGCCTAAAAAAATAATCACCCCCCCCCCCTTCCACCACTAACGGTTGCTGATTTGGTAGAACACCGGAGGAGCCATGTCTTCGAATAGTCCACAACGAAGGCAGCCGTACTTCAGCCAAAATGGCTGTTCATAGTATAGATCAACAGCGGAAAGTCTATTGACAGAAACCATTCGGTCTCATTAGTCTTTGGAGAGGATCTGTCGGCGAGTCAGTTTCAAAATTGCAAATTTCGATGCTATTTATTTTGTATTCCAAAATTCAATATTAAATTCCCAGATTTAACGCGAATGCTTTGAGCCATACGTCTTCCAGGAAGAAAATTTTATACTCCCCGTTCGGTTGTTGCTTTACTTGGCAGGAGTCCCAAGTGATTCAACAAAGGAATATTTAAGTGTTGTAATTTATGGTTGGCTGCGGAAATTGCAAAACAAGTATGCGAGGTGATAAATGAGTTTTCTCCGCGCATTCATCACCAACGTTTGTGTAAATGTTTTTCAGTGATCGACATGACAGGTGAAATGTTCTGCTTGTTATTCTTTCTCAGTTATACCAAATTGTTTGGCACAATCCACATGCCTTTTGTAATGCAAAAGACCGTCTTCTCCGGCATTCAGTCCCGAATCTTTGTCTAAAATCCCTTCCATTTCGTGTCCAAGGGACTCTGGCACATGCTCATTCAAATGAATCGACATAACGAATTGAGAAGGATTCATATTTACAAGTAATTAGTGTACTGCATACAATGGTCTTTCCATTATAATATTAGCAATCCTTTCAGAAGTCCTTCCTACTTGAATCTTCGGAATTACACTGTTGACTACTGTAATCTTATAAGAAATAAATTGACAAGAGGACCTTTCCAATATAATATATCAAGTAAATGGCATTACTGATGCACTTCAACACGGAACAAAAATGAAATGTATAGCTTGTAAATACACAAGACCGTCGTTTATCCGGATTAAGTGGGACCGGAACTCATTCGGATCATCGAAAATCCCGATAATCCGGAAAAACTAAAAAACAGATACAGTACGTTATATAAACTATTCACGTAAGTTTTACAGTAATGCATTTTTCTCAATTGTACAAAAAATATATAAGAACACTGTTCTTTCATTTAGGACCGTTTTATGCACTCCAATCATCTGCGAGTTGTTCGTGTTTTACATTTGTATAACGTTTGCGCGCAGTACGATCACGAAGACGTTTTACTAACATCCGTTTTGCCGGTGTGGTTTCAGTCTGGGATTCTTAATAGGGTATCAGATTGACCAGTTGAATTGTTACCCCTCCACGAGTCATTCTCTCTTCTGATGAAGCACTGGTTTCATTTACGAATTCACCATCACTCTCGTCATTACCTGCCAACGGAAAACAGGCAATAATTTATTCATCTCTTATTATGCCGTAGCCTGAATTAGTCATTTTTCAACCAGTCATTTACGTCGTTCACATCTACGTCCGAGTATCCGGGAATGCATGCAAACTTGTTACCAATTCTCAATTCCAGGCGAATGCCGGGCCGGTACCTTTGATAGACCGTGACCGAATTACTTCCAATTCCCGTCTCTGATTCTGATACTGCGAGCTAAAACTTGTACGAGTTTTAATGCCGAGTGCAAACTAGGTGAATCCCCTACCTCAAGGTCCACACACAGAACATGCCAGTTTACAAACGGTCTTCCTTCGTGGCATAATAAATGCTACTCTCTCAAAAGTGTCATCTGTCATCATTCGTCAACTAAGAGATAAGTAACCTTTACCCACGCATTACAAATTTATGATACCATGATCTGATAACATCAAAACCAAATAGCATGTTTTCCTCATGTGAATGCTAGCCTGTGACAAGATATACGGAATAGCTCGGAGACAGACTGGAGTACAAATAAAAAAACGTAAAATGGATAAAACACTAAATTCCGCTATAATAAATCTAGAATTCCGCCAAAAAAAATCCGCTGTCAGCTAAATGACATTTCTCCGCCGACAGTCTTTGAATTCCGCCAAATTTAGCGGAGAATCCGCCAAGTTGGCAACACTGTGCTGGAGCGACGTTTGCATATTACTTCGTCATCTTTCCTGAACAGTTCCTGTTAGGCACCAGTTACGTCCGGCGAAACTGCTGAGATGGTTTTGGGCATTTCCCGGGGTAATACTCCTAACACGAGTAACCGGGCACTCGTCTGTCGTATGAGTTTGCATTCCAATTTGTTTCGTCCGTATCACCTGCAACTACATCAAGATCTCGGCGACAAGATTTCGCGTGTTGATGTCTATGCGTGGATACTAACGCAAATGACAAATGACCCCTCGTATGTATCTCTCTTCTCATTTTCGGACGAGTCAAGATTTCATAATTACTCTGTGAATCGCCATAATATGCACTACTGGAGTGTTGAAAATTTCCATTAGATAAGGCAGGCAGCATTTCAGGCACGATGGGGAGTAAATGTCTGCGTGGTGTACTGGGTGATCAGTCTGATCACATAACTGGACCATATTTCTTTCAGGATCATTTGACAGGACAACCCGGTACCTACAGTTTCTTCCAGACCAACTACCATTGCCGCTAGAGGATGTAACCCTGAGCCCTGAGGGAGCGTGTAACTGTGGTATCAACACGACGGAGCTCCCCTTCACATGTCCGCAGATGTTCGCAACTACCTGAATGTTACACACCCAGGTCGATGGATGGGAAGGAGGAGGACCTGTCACCTGGCCTGCTAGCTCGCCCGATTACACGCCACTGGACTTCTTCCAATGGAGCTATTTTAATGCTTTAGTGTACACCCATCAGCCGCAAAATCCTGTAAGCCTTCGAAACCTTATTACGGAAGCCTGTGAATCCGTAATACCTACAACGAGCTCTAATGCCAGTCCAACGGCGTGCTGAAACAAGTGTTATTCCAGAAGGCCATCTATTCGAACACACAGTGCTGTAATAAGCTGTTGCTCAGTCAAGCGGATTCAAACCCCCAACCATCCCGTCCTCGTCCAGCCCTGATGGCCTAGAACAGTACCTAAATAAATTAAACATCCGCTTCTGTGGTGTAATGGATAGTGTGATTAGCAGTCACCCCCAGCGGCCCGAGGTCGATTCTCGGCTCTTCCACAAAATTTGAAAAGTGGCACGAGGAAGAACGGTGTCCACTCAGTCTCGGGAGATCAAATGCGCAGAAGGGGGTTCGATTCCCGCCTGAGCCATCCTTGAAGCAGTATTCCGTGGTTTACAACATGTCCAGACAAATGCCGGGATGGTACCTAACTTAAGGACACGGCCGCTTTTTTCCACTTTGTCCCTTCCGATCTTCCTATCCGCAACATAGCAGGGGAGGCCGCCCGGGTAAGGTATTGGTCCTCCGCAATTTCAGTCCCCACCCAACGTCTAACGCTCCAGGAAACTGCCTTGAGGCGGTAGAGGTGGGATCCCTGCCCGAGTCTGAGGGAAAAAACCTAAGAGTAAACGGATTAATTAATAAATTACGCACAACGTGAGGACATTCGGATACATTGGCTTTGTGAATGATTCTCGAAGTACAAAATGCGAATAAAATTATCAGGCTCAATTGGGATTAGAATTTTCTATCAAATGCAGTTGTTTTAGCAGCACCCCACTTAACCTATGACACCACGGCGACTCCAACGAGTAGCTTACCGGAAAGCCTACTAGATGGACAACTACTTCCGCTTCATAAAAATTCCCACTTTTTTTTCAGTATGCCATCGCTTTTAGCGTTCATTTCATGCCGTACGCAAAGTTTATAATTGGCACGTACTTTTTACATAACTGCATGACAATTTGAAGCATACCTGTCTCATACGGTACATGTTTTTGCAAATGTGATGGTGCAGTAAGTGATGATAAAAGACGATTGTTGCTTGGTGTTACGGAAAAGGAGAATCTACCATGACACCATCAGTGACGTTAGTTACACACCAGAAAGACAAATCCGGTATAGAAGCGTGGAGTGCGTCATACATACAGGATTATTCACCTAACATGTTACACGGAAGTAACTTCTAAACCATTAAAGATACCGGCATTCTTTTTTTCATATTCGAAAATGGTACCCAGGGTCTTGTAAAACAACGTGCTACTTAGTCTAATGGGGTGAGTAATAACCGAGAAATTGATACTAACTCGATATTCTTGAATGGAACGACACAAATTCATTTCGGTGGCCTAAAAGTTCAAGTGCGTACAAGTTCAAATATGTAAGTATTTAGAAAATCGGACAATTACTTTTTTCAGATATAACAAGAACAGCAGGCGCGGTTTTGCATGCCTTATCAGACGGCATGAAGTCGGACAAGGACATATTGACACGCAAGCAGTTTCCTGGGAGTGAGATCAGCCACAGAATGGATACAAGACATGTAAACACCTCGTACACATGTGATGAGTTTGCAAAGTGTGCATGACAGGCGAACTCATGACAGGACAAGGAGGGATGATGTGTTTAAAAGCATGGGCGCCCGCAAGGGGGGGCGCTTGCCCCCCCCCCTGGAATTCTAAAAAGTTGATGTTCAATTGTTTAATATCATACCAGATTATTTCATAAACTGAACTTACTGACAGTCATCCAGCATCTGTTATATTCGCAAATTTCTGTAAACAATTTAATGTTGCTGACGTTATATTGGTATTTATATTCAAGAAAATTGTTAATGTGCCCCCCCTTGGAAAAGATCCTGCGGGCGCCCATGTTTAAAAGGAATAAAATACGTTAGCTTGAAAGGAACATAACGGAAGCTATAATTGTCACTGGTTTTAGTGTACAGTACATACTACTGTATGAGCTAAGAAATAAACATAACACAAAACACCAGAATAGCTCCTTCTAGAAAATCAAATGATGTCCGAGAGACTGAATAGAAAATGATCCTAAAGGGGTAGGCACGGGAACCTAACGTCTCGTCAGTGTAACTTATGAGGCGGACATTTTGTACGTAGACCGTGTTCTGTACTTTATGTGGCAAAGCCACTCGTGGCTAATCGTTTATTGACTGGAGGCTGAATTATCACAACAATAAAAAGATATGAGGTAGGTGATGTTTGAAACCGTGCGTCCCAATGATCCGCATACACAATGTGTCCATGTGCTCGAAATGTTGACCATCAACGGCAATGCACATCTGCAGTCGTGTCATCGTGAGGGATGTCACAGACCGAAGAATTTCCCTCGATATTGCAGCACATGCTCCGATGATACATCGCTTGAGATCCTGTGGTGTTGGAGCATGCGCGTAGATTATGTCCTTGCACGAACCCCAAAGAAAAAGTTGAGCGGTGTCAAATCAGGTGACCAGCCAAATCAGGTGACCATGCTGGTCACCTGATGGCGCCTCCCCGTCCGATCCATCGAACGGGGAATATCTCGTTTAAGACTTGCCGGGCCACAAGCGAATAGTGGGCAGGAAACCCGTCGTGTTGGAACCACATATCCTGTCGTATGTTAAGGGAGACGTTTTCCAGGAGAACCGGTAACACTTCTGATAGAAATTCGTCATATCTATTCCCCGACCCTCAAGAAAATATGGCCCTACTACATGGTCGCCGATTATCCCGTACCACACATTGACACTCCATTGCCGCCGATGATCGTCCTGCCTGAGCCAGTGTGGGTTCTCACAAGACCAACAGTGCATATTCCGTAAATTGATATGTCCATGGTTACTGAAGATCGCTGCATCTGTTATGAGAAGTCTCTGCAGGAAGTTCCTGCCGTCCCCTACTCGCAAAAGAACACAGCAGAAATCTACACGTTGTCCACAATCTCGCTCATGAAGTTGCAGATGCAAAGATACGTTATAGGGATGAAATTTGTGTCGCTGTAAAATGCGAATGACATCACGCGCAATTGCGTGTGAGGTAGTATGTGGATTACGGGCGACGGCCGTCTGAACATCTATTGACATCTCTTCCCCTGTCGCTGCTGTGCTCCTGTTTCTCTTCACATTATTATTCCAGTGCCCGTTCTGCAACAACTTGCGGCAAGGCGTCGTATTGTCATATCTCGATGTGACGGATGATCCCGGCAGAGATATCTCTCAGCATACAGTTGCGAAGCTCTCCTAGCACTAGAACTCCTTCCTTCCCGACTCTCCGTACAGGAGAAGCTTGTCCAGTTACTCTTGGTTAGTGTAGGGCATTGAGTCAATACTCCACACGTACCCCAAAACGGCATTGTACGTAACACAAGGCCCGTTATACCAGGGCCTCTCAGGGTGCATGCGACTTGTGCACGCACTGTGCACGGTGCAAAAGACGACTTCGATGGCAAACCAGAGTGCAGACCCCAACTCCTCGATTTGTAGCAAGAGCGCTGCCTCTCTCTTTCCCCAAGCCTGTATCGCTCCCCCCCCCCCCCCAGCACCCGTCAACCTCTTCGTCACTTGCTGCGTAGCGCTCAAAAACCAAGCCGAGTTGAGCCAAGTAGCTCAGACACGAAGCGTTGGTCCAAGCCGAGCAGGACCGATGCCCTGTGCCCAGGAACTCCGCGCCGCTGTTTGCACCAAAGACTTGAATATTACTTATCTAGACTCACAGAGCGCGCTGATGTTAAACGGAATATTGAACACTTTCGCGCATCGCCATGTTGCGGGCGCTTCAGCTTCGAATGCATGGCTAGCAAGTGGTAATGTTTACAGACCCTTGCATGTTTTCGATTTCAATTATGCCTGTTAGTGGATCTGGTTGTGACGGAATGATAATATAGTGTCAAATATTTTCAAGGAATGTGAGAGCTGATACATTACGTTAGTAAAACTGACCGGCTATATTAGGCCTAAAGTTAGGCATTGCCTGTGGAATGGAAAGATATTCACGAGGGTGAATTCGTGCGCAGCCTTCATTTGTACAGACTGCTATCAAAAGGGACCTGGTATTTCCTTTCACGTGAGAGTAGAAATTGAACTGTTATTTACCATAATCGAGAACTAAACAGGTTCCGGTTATAGGGTAGTTGATTCAGAGAACGCATGGACATAAAATTTAGAATACTTAGGCTTCTTTTTCTTGTTTGCCTTTTACCAATTCATCGGGGATAATTTTTTAGAACTGAAAAGCAGTTCTGAAAAAAAATTCATATTTTTCATACAAACTGTGTAGCGGTATTACAAATTTGATAAACCTGGGCATAGAATCCGTAAGACATGATTGATACAACTTGATAAAACCTAATATTAGGGTAAGGTATTGCTTCAAATTATCAATTATTTGAAAAAATTGTATATTAGTATCGTGTGTCTTATTTTCTTCAATTTTCCCACTTGCTTTATAACAACAGAATACAATTGTTAATACGCTATTCCAGAAAAATCTGACATCATAAAGTCTAACAAAGCTCATTACAATCTTGTCAATCCTAATCTGCATTAGAAAACGCGAATCGAATTAACTTTTCACTATGATATTAATCTTTTATGTATGCAAGTGCTTCACTTTCAATTTCATTTTATTTTCTTTCAGGTGTAAATCATGGTGTTCATATTAGAGAAAAATTAGAACGCACTTTCAGTTTTTATGTGCTCAGATAACGTTAATTCAGAATGAGTTTTTAAAAGCAGTAGCCTAATATTTAAGAAGATAATATTATGAGGGTTTTACATCTTAAAATGATAACATTCTTACTGAAGCCTAACCGGGCGAATTGGCCGTGCGGTAAGGACCGCGCGGCTTTGAGCGTGAGTCCGGGATATAGTGGGTTCGAACCCCACTGTCGGCAGCCCTGAAGATGGTTTTCCGTGGTTTTCCATTTTCACACCAGGCAAACGCTGGGACTGTACTTTTAATTAAGGTCACGGGCTCTTCCTTCCCATTCCTAGGCCTTTACTGTCCCATCGTCGCCATAAGACCTATCTCTGCCGGTGCGACGTAAAGCAAATTGTAAAAAATAAAACTTAAGCCTAAACCTCGCAGAGAAACTCAAACTAACCCTAGACATTAATTTCACTTCAAGAAATACACAATAGAAGACGAGCACCAGTGTAACGAATGTCAGGCAGGATTTACCTAAATTCAAATCACACAAACATGATAATTTAACTTCTACTCATCCAATTACGTTATATTATATCCAAACGAAATCAACCCCCATGGCACAACAGGCCCGAAAGGCCATGGCCTACCAAGCGACCGCTGCTCAGCTTGAAGGCCTGCAGATTACGAGGTGTCATGTGGTCAGCACGGCGAATCCTCTCCGCCGTTATGTCCCTGTCAGATAGCCCCGCAATTTTAATCACGTACGCTGAGTGGCCCTCGAACCAGCACTCAGATTAAGGTATAAATCTCTGACCTGGCCGGGATTTGAACCCGGAGCTTCCGGGTAAGAAGTAGACACGCTACCCCTACACCGCAGAGCCGGCATTTCGTATTCAGAAAATGATAAAACATGTATCTGATTGTTTTAGAAAGATTTCTGCAGTCATGCACTTTTTAAACAATCCGTTCAGATAATTGAGTAAAATTTGCTGTTTGGCCGAGCGGTTAGCGGCCCGCGGCTGTGAGCTTGCATCCGGGAGATAGTGGGTTCGAATCCCACTGTCGGCAGCCCTGAAGATGGTTTTCCGTAGTTTCCTATTTTCACACCAGGCAAATTAATTAAGGCCACGGCCGCTTCCTTCCAACTCCTAGGCCTTTCCTAGCCCATCGTCGCCGTAAGATCTATCTCTGTCGGTGCGACGTAAAGCCACTACCAAAAATAATATTGCTGTAATGACTTATCTGAGAGGAATCATAAATTATTTACCTTTCATAGAAAGATTTTATTTCGCAGGTTTCCTTTTTTGTTGATATTGAAGATTATTGTTATCGGTACAGGAGTTTGTAGATATCTAATTTATGTGTTCTCCAGTCTGCTGAGAGACAGGTAATTTTTATCTCACGATATGTAATCATACTTAAGTTGTAGACCGCTTTTTGAACATGTCTTCATATTTTCAATAAAGCTAAATAATTGTTGATAATAGGTTTCTCAAGATACAGATTGCCACGTGATTCTCGTCCTTTGAGTCTGGCCTTCTTGCCATACGTACAATGTTCAAACACGTCAGTTACAAGCATGACTCTTATATTAAAGTGAGCGACATGATCATTTTCGAGGTACCGCTAGTGTATTTTTGTAGTAGTGTATTTTTCAGTCTTCTTATTCAGTCTGCTAATCTTTTAGGTGCGCCACCTATAGGCTATCCAAAGGATTTGTGTAGATTTTTCAGTTTTTATACAGAAGTATACGTTAATATTAACACAGTCTTGATATTATGTATATTTATTGCGTGTGTACACGGTAGTCTGTGTAGGCTGTCGTTAATTTTATAAGGCGAATGTTTTCATGTGTGCGAAATGTAAGTTAAAGCATGAATTCCATACGCCTCTGCGTCAAGCTGAGGAGCGCCCGCAACATGGCGGTACGCGCATGGACATGTCTTCCCCAGTCACAGGCTTCTGCGCAGCGAGCGGTGTGGGGCCTTGGTTTGCACGCGTGAGATTTTGGGCGTTTGAGAGGGCCTGCGTTAGGCAGAGGGCGGACAAGACCTTCCCCTCCTACGCCCTCTAATAGCAGCTACACTACTTTATCTTACTATTTCGATTTGTTTGCGGGACGTGCGTCATTAACACTGCGATTGCATGACAACATCCACATTTTCAAACACTAGGCCTACTCTAGAACAGTAATGCCTATACGGTCGCATTTCCAGTAATGCATCTCACTGTTCGTGTTTCTCTCCAGACGTTATGATTAAGACACTCGAAGGGGCACAGAGAATAGTTATTTCAATTGTAGAGCCGATGACCTTCGATGTTAGGCCCCTTAAAACAACAAGCATCATCAGCAGCGTTATTTCATTTCCGGGGATTGGGCATCGCGGTCGTGTAGCCCATGTGTGTGTGTGTGTGAGAGAGAGAGAGAGAGAGAGAGAGAGAGAGAGAGAGAGAGAGAGAGAGAGAGAGAGAGAGAGAGAGAGAGAGAGAGAGCGCGCGCGCGCGCACTGTATGCCTGTTAGAATGTGTCTGATAACCTGTGTTATTGGGGTGTGTAATAGTGTACTGTATAATTCAGGTGAGGAATTGGAACAGAGGCGGCCGTTGTATTAAGTAAGGAACCATCCCGACATTTGCATGGAGTAGCAGTGGGAAACCACGGGAACACTTCCATGATAGCTGAAATGGGTACCGTACCAACCTCAGTTTTGCCTCACGAGGCTGTGTACCCCGTTCCAGCCCTCCAACCAGAATTAAAGTTCTTATCAGAGCCGGGAATTGAACCCGGACCACCGTGGCGACAACTACGAATGCTAACCGCGACACGTGTTTAAGAAACTCGACATGCTGCAGAGAAGAGTGGCTGTTTGTTGTTATTTCATTTCCGGGGCTTTGACAATTTGATCATGTAATCCCGTTTGCTTGAGTGTGTGTGTAGTGCAAAGCGCACCTCGTTTTGTGCTGAGTTATTCCAGGCGAAGGAGCAGTGTTACCAATGCTGGATTATTTGGGGTCGGGATAGCTTAGACATTAGGAGACAAACAGCTCGACTTATTATGTGGAGATGTTCAGAGCTGATCGTGGTGAGTTGGCAGCAAAACTTATTTATTTGACACGCATTAATCTCCGCGGAGCTCAAATGCGACTGTAGTAGCGTGCATTCGGGTTCGAGTCCTGCCTCGCCCAACCTGAAAGTGATTTTCATGGTGCCCCATGTTCAACACCATACAAATGCCGGATAGGTACCTTTGGGATAGGCCACGACGGACGTCCTTTCCAGATCCTCCCCATTCCCATGCGTGGGAAACAACGCTAAACTCAGTGCAACCTATTACACATGGATGTCAAAACAAAAGAAAACATTTTAAACTCCCTTCCCCATTGAGTTTTTGACAGTCATACAACATTGCACACCCAGGGTATGTTACGATACGTCACATTATGTAAACAGTAAATGCATACCTGGTATCAGTTATGTGGCTGAATCAAAGCTAGGAAGGAGCTTGAGTGCCAATACCGGTACTTCCTTGGCCGACTGCAAGCCGTCTGATGCGACACGCAAATGCCCAAATGCCGTTTTTATTAGTTAGTGCACATAGGACATGCTAATATAGCAGCTGTCATCTTAACGACGTAGGCGCACGTCTGATACGACACGCAAATGCCCAAATGCCGTTTTTATTAGTTGGTAGTGCACATAGGACATGCTACGATAGCAGCTGTCATCTTAACGACGTAGGCGCACGAAATTTAAAATCTACATACTTTTTGACTAGTTCTAACGACATGGGCGTGGATTTTGAACTTTGGGTGCCGACACAACATAACACGTGACCGTAACGTCACGACCACGTGCTCTTGATTGTAAAGAAAGCCACGTGCTTGGCGAAGTGCTTTATTGACAGCTGTCATCTTAACGGATCCTAACCTCACTTTTTAAGGACAATAGAGCATCGCTAACCTCACTGCTGCCATCTTCATGGCGCTAAACCCCACTAACGCCACTTTTAGCACGTAGTGGCGCAGAATGTAAAAGCCATGAGGTTTTATTTACTTTTTTATTTTTATTTTTTTACACCAATCAAGGTAACAGCTGCCATCTTGACGGAGCTAAACTTCACTGTTGCAACCTTATGCATGTGGTGGCGGACAATTTAAAATACACGTGCTTTGTAACAAAATTCTGTTACAATGAAAGTAGTAGGGTCGCAGCCATAATTAAGGTACATCCCAGCGTTTGCTTGGAGAACCGAGTGTAGGACGGTGTACCTTAAACAGCTGTAAATATAGCAGCTTCCTCCTTCTCCTCCATATAAGATGCAGTTTTACAGATAGGCAGTTATTTGCCGGTTGCAGTGTAAAGCTATACATCATATCTACCTGTAAAACATGTTTATGTGTGATCTTTATAGTGCGAGTTTTTCAAGACTTGGCAATCTTCAACGACATAAAGCTGTAAAGCATAACTCCGAAATACATGCATGCAAACAATGTACTGCTATATTCAACAGTCGTGATAATCTCACATGTAAATTCTAAACCCATTTGTGTAAATTTACCAGTAGAACGCATAGCGCGATATAAAGAAGTGCAATCCAAACGATACAACATCGTCTCAGCTTACTACTACATGTTCTGTTACAAACCTCACACCATGAAATAAAGAGGAGATGCATAAGGAAGAAAGAGAACACAACGTACCTTTTCCATCAGAGCTTTGTCATTCTACTTTATTTTTTAAGCCAACATGTTCTGTAGCTAGGCAAACATCTCGAGAAGAGAAGCAATACGCTTCTTCCCAATCAAATCGTGTTAAGTTTTTATCTGCTGGTAACACTGCAGAAGCACATGCCGCATCAAAACAAGTTCTTCCGTTTTCTACACATCAACTGTCCACACGTATTAGCAAAACTCTCTTACCCTAAGCAGATGTAAAAAGGCTAGGAGTGGGAAGGAAGCGGCCGTGGCCTTAATTAAGGTACAGCCCCAGCATTTGCCTGGTGTGAAAATGGGAAACCACGGAAAACCATTTTCAAGCGCTGAACGATTGCAACTCCTAAGGCTTATCAAGATGCAGGATACACAGAGTATGTACGGGAGATTCAAGAAATAGAAGACGAATTACGCCGTAAGCGTATTATTGTGTAACATAATCCCGTCCCGACACAATTTTTTAAAATGTAACAGCTGTTATGATAACAGCTTCCTCCTCCGACCGGACATAGGCGGAGAAGAAGAACCACGGCTAACAGGTTAGCAACGTTCCTCCTCCTCACTGTTAATGAGGTTAGCTCAATCCCTCCTCCTACGGAATAGTCCTTTATCATCAACATTGGTGTGTGCTTCGACATCGTGCGCTATGGAACAGAAAGAACAAGTCTACACGGTTACGGACTATCATCGTTATAACAAAACTGTCCACGTGCATGCTGTTCGCATGCTAATATGCAACATCTTATTTATCTCACACAAGTAAGGCTATTACGATGTTCTATAAAAATGGAACCTTATCCCCTGATTCATTTTTACCGCCAGGATTATCTACGAACGCTGCTCCTTTCGTTAATAATTTTCGGGACATCCTTCCTCTCCACAGTATGATGTCAATCGATGTAGCTTTATGCAGAACCTGTCAACGTCATTACAAGAATCGAGGTCAAAATGGTGATTAGGATGGACCAAATGCGAGGATTGAACAATGTACACAGTGTATGGATGAACTTATTCCATTCATTTCAGTACATGATCAAGATAATTCGGAAAAGGAACAAATCACATGAATAACAAGAACTGGATTGTCTTCTTTGTAAAGCATAACATACATAGTATAGTACAATATATTTCATAAACACTAAATATTTTGTTTAATTTGAATGTTGCAGGAGGCATAATTTCGAAAGCATGCTACCTCTTCGCAGAAAGCTGTTGAAGAGCGCATAACCTTGTCGGCAGCAAAACCAAGATTGTTGTAGTAGATTGTTTTAATTTTGAAAATGAAATATTTCATTGAATTCAAAATGTTGTACTTATTGCATCCCTTAGCCTCTTGTTCGACTGCTGGGGGCTTAAATGTAACCAATGTACTTCTTATAGCACTAGGTGTTCTGGTATGAGCCCATGTATAGGATTTCCCCATATAAGCCTGGATATAGCCGCCATCTTGCGCAAGCGCCCATGGCACTCATCTTTCTCCATAAGAGGCCATGTATAGCAGCCAGCTTGTGCAATCATCCATGGCCAGCATCTTTCACCATAAGAGCTTATGTTTAGCCGCCTTCTTGAGCAAGCGGCCCTAGGCCGTCTCATAAGGAGCTCTGTATAGCCGCCATCTTGTGCAACTGGCGTCGGGCAGGGCAACTAGCGGCCACCTACCCATGGGTATGGCGATATTTGTAACAGTTTATTGTAATTGGGACTAACTACTTCCACCGAACACGTACTAGAACTCACTTGTTCACTGTCTGAACTGACTGCGAAGGCCTGACTACACGTTATAATTCCCATGTTAGGTCCGTATTGAAATGTACGTAAATACAAAGTATGTTACAAGTGGTGTTATTTTTTATATCCACCTATTCAATACAAAGAGATCTTTTTAGAAATTAAATATTATTACAAAATGTTAAGGGACATGTTTCGCCCATATTAAGGGCATCATCAGCCTCAAACCATACAGGATTAAGTTTGTATTGAATAGGTGGATATAAAAAATAATAACACTTGTAACATACTTTGTATTTAAGCCCTGACTAATCGAGTAGGCAATGGCGGAAATAGAATCTATTCCTGCAGTGTTGCAAGGAAGTGGTGGTCACACTGTCAAGCGGGTTAGTCAATTGTGGGTAGGTGTTTGGTACAGATTTACATCTGCGGTTAGTGGATGAAAGGCTGCGTGTGGTAAATTTTACTCTCACCTTTTTCGCAGAATTCCTGCTTCCAGAATCTATTGGTCAGTTCTTGTGAAATAGGACTTAGGAGTTCATTACCAGTAGTCTTGAATCCTGGTAGGAGAGCTTCCTGCCTAGGTTCACTGATACGAGGGTCTGAGGATAGTAATATTAATTCATGTGTTAAGAGAATATGAAATTTAAATATTTCAATCACAACCGGCGCCTCCCTTTATTACTTTGTGCGACCTCCCCACCCCACCTCCCCCCTGCAACCTCCTATCGACAGGGCAACCTACAGGACCATTGATGCAGATCCTGCATAGTAAAATGTAGCACCTGTCACTTTCTGTTCTACGGTTGATCGTAATCCACCTGATGGATTGAACACAAGATATGGCGGGAGCGGGCGCCAGATTATTTGAATTCATGATTTAGGGTCTTAAGTGTGTTTTGTTATGGATTACTATTATTACAATACAGCAAGCTTCTATTACATAAAACTAGATCAGTAGGCATGGCACACAATCGGGAATGGGCGCAATCAATCTATCTCAGATTTATTTTAAATAACACTGCACGTCCAAGTTGAATAGGGATCTCACTCAACTGCCGTGTTGCGGATACACTTCCGTAGGAACACTGGAGGGAAAAGCCGACGACATTTAACAATCCATGTACGGCGATGACTCCACCCTCAATCGTAGAGACTGTAGGCTCCTAACGAAGAGTTAACATTACTATGGCCTCGTAGGAAAACTGTACGTAAAAGTTGTGCAAAACTATTTTCGATCTTCCATGATTCATAATCTTTCACCGAACAAGAATACATTTTCACAAACTTCCATCTTCAGAAAAATCAATTATTTCAATATTCTTCAGTAGTCCAAGTAACAGACCCAAAAGTACGCTTTGAATACTACAGTGGACAACCTGCTGACGATGCAGAAGATGGGGCAAATTTATGTACCCACCGTATTAAACTACCACACGCAGTACCAAAGGTGGGAGCGCGCGGAACCATCCATCCCTTTCGCCTCCTCGAGAATTAACAGATTTTTTTCTTCCATACAGAATGACGTTTTAAGGAAGATCGCAGCGATTTCCCTGAAAGGATCTATCGCCACCTTCAGGAATCACCGTACCAGGCAAGTTGGCCGTGCGGTTAGAGTCGCGCAGCTGTGAGCTTGCATCCGGGAGATAGTGGGTTCGAATCCCACTGTCGGCAGCCCTGAAGATGGTTTTCCGTAGTTTCCCATTTTCACACCAGAAAAATG
Source organism: Anabrus simplex (assembly GCF_040414725.1). NCBI lineage: Eukaryota > Metazoa > Arthropoda > Insecta > Orthoptera > Tettigoniidae > Anabrus > Anabrus simplex. Next base: position 227,527,057 of record NC_090271.1, on the reverse strand, counting down.
CTGGGGCTGTAGCTTAATTGAGGCCACGGCCGCTTCCTTCCCACTCCTAGGCCTTCCCTATCCCATCGTCGCCATAAGAGCTATCTGCGACGTAAAGCAAAAAGCAAAATCACCGCGACTGAAAAACAATCGCAGCAAAAACCACGATGAATTTCTTGAGTATACTTCGGCAGGTAACCCAGAAAGCTGGGATGTGTAGGATAAATAAATCAAACGCTAGAAAAAAAAAATTTCCAACGAGCCCCTGGCGTGATTTTTAAAGCAGAAGAGCGCGATCAGCCCCTATTGGTTAGGAAGGTAACGAAGATGATTATGGATATCAGTGGATCAACGTGAAGGAACATCATTCGAGGAATGAGCGTAAGCAAAATCATAGAAAGGGCGGGAAGCCCAGGCGATGCCCTACAGCTTTACAATGTCCCGAGTCCCCAACACTTCACGATAACTTAAATGATATTTCAGAATATATGTGGCCAGGGTATGTGTCACACAAAAATATCTTTGACTTATCTGAGACTGTCACAGAAAGCACGAGCATATGATTGTCATTGTCACTCATTGGTTGCGAGCGGCCAGTACAAAAATACTTCTAGTTGATATGACGACAATGTCGGGTCGTATTTTTCGGAAGGATCCAAAACAAGAATATACTGTCTCAAAGTATCTTTAACTCCTACCATAATATAATACAACTAAGTTTAGTCCAGTCAATGAGGTGCAATTTTTTCCCTCTCACTAGTTTTGTCAACTGTCCACGTCCACCTTAGACATGCGAAATTCTCGTCTCGCTGGATTCAATACCTAGCTATCCCAAATATTTTAATCTGCCACAAATTACAAGAATCGGGTGCTAAGTGGGATGAAATCTGTCAGCCCTTCTACAAGCGTCGTATGTCTTCCAAGTTCCACTGCAGACAAATGTAGACTTAGTTCGCATTCTTTTACTGTCCTCAAAATACTTATTTCGAAGAAAAAAAGCATACAAGCACCTGACATGTAGAATATATAACCTAAAAAATGTAATAGATCGCATAGACCTTCTCCAAATTCCCTGCTTGTGGCAGTCGCGCTTAAATTGATTGATGGTGTCCAACTATTCTGTCACGTTTCCAAGTGGAATTTCTGACAACTTTTCAGACAAGTGAAACTATATTGGATGCTCACCAGACACTCGCCCGTTTCAAGCGGAACAGAGGACGAGGAGAAATATATTGGACAGGTTTCAAAATGGCCAAATTCAATACAAATACAAGCTACCTTGCAGATTATATAATATTAAGCACGCTAAAGCTTATATCATTAGTCAATATTTAAAGCAACGTTAGATTCCTATTTCCTTGACCTCACTCTTACAAGCGATGTCATTAGCACCTTTCTGAAAACCACCTACCAGCAAGTACTAAGATGTAACACGCAGGCTACTGTCATAGACCTACATACCTATTCCGTCGCGTTCGCATCCAGCACATATCTCTCCCACAAGCGATGAAATAACTTGTAGTCCAACAAATTCCAGTATCCCACTCTAAGTGTAAATTTGAGATGCCCTGCCTCCCTTCAGTAAAGATTATCGTCAGTCCTACACTATGAGATGTTACTTGGCTTGCTGGTTATCCTCTTAAACTAGTTTGATCACGACTGATTGTGAACTGATGTAGTTTGCTATCTCACCAGTACCCAGACATCAAATAAACAGCTTCACTTAATATGTATGGCGTGCGAGACAAGAAAATCACGAACTCTTCCGGCAGAGCACATGTTCTCTCTGAACTGTGCTCATCCGCCAAAAACAGTTTCCACCGGACAAGCTCCAAACGAACCTCACCCTCACAGCCCGCCTACCAAACCACGGACTGCAGTATTCTACCTGCCGAGAGTACTTACACAACTCACTCGAGACGATTTGACTTGTAAAACGTTAGTCGAGGATTAAAAAATAAGCATGTTTATCGGGATAGTTAATAGGATTAAAGCATGCCTTGTCTACATACTCTATGCGTGACCAGTGCAGTTTATTTCGTGACCGAATGTCGTCCGGCACAGGGAGTCGCCCTTTATCCAGTGCAGATTGTCTCTTTTGAGGGCAGGTAAGAGGTAGGGCATTCTCTTGCCCTTGGGATGGGAAATTATCTCTGAACGAGGATAAGCTAATAAAGCCAACTGCATACGGACGTGAAAAGCAACGGGAAACTACGACATCCTTATGGATATCCCAAGAATAGTAACTATGACAAAGATTCTAGGGGTCCTTACTGATCATGGAGTTCAGATTCCAAGATCCCAGAAGAGAGAAGAGGTGAGGCTTCTTAGATCCTTATCACACAAAAACCTTGCTAAGGAAGATGAGGAAGAGAAGTAAAAGATAACTTGTTTTAGCACATGGAATGTGCAAAACTCAAGTACCAGTAAATTAGAAGCCAAAATTGCTATGACAGATTATCAGCTGGATATTCTAGGACTACGGGAAACATTATGGGCTGGCAATGTCGACTTCAGTTCGGGAGATTTCAGAATAGTTCACAGTGGAGGTGAACTGTCAGGGAATAATGGAGTAGCTATTATATTTACAAAGAAATGGATGCATAATGAACATCTACCAAGTGAATTATACAACAATGATAACGTTAAAAGCTAAACCAGTTGACGTAACAGTGATCATGTATACTTAACAAAGACAAATAGTAAAGAAGTAAAAACCTATGACTGTATGGAAGAGTAAATGGAAATTATTAACAGCAAAGACAATGTAATGTATTCTAATGAGATATTTCAATGCATGAGTAGGCATTCACAAGGACCTCAAGCAAGTTGGCAAGTTGGTTTGGGGAGAATGATTCCAGAGGTGAGAAGTAGTTTGAATGTTAACAACAAGAGATGGTTTAACCCAATACATGGTATGAGGTTCCAAATAATAAGTTACTCATCTAAAGCACCAGGTGAACGCTGGAGATAATCAGATTATGTTTTAGTAAAAGATAGAATCAAGTGATATCTACTCATCTTTTTCTACTTCATTCTCTACTGGTTTACCATGGCACTAACATCGAAGGTTTTCGGCGAAGGAAGGATGGGAAAGTGCTATGATCGAGCAGGTAGCGGCCGTGGCCTTAAGGTACAACCCCAGTGAAAATCGGAAACCACGGAAAACCATCTTAAGGGCTGCCGACAGTGGGATTCAAACACACCTCCCCAATGAAAGCTGCGCGACCATAACTGCGTAACTAACTCGATCGGTTGTATAGTCGAGCTGCCGGCCCTGACAGACTGTGATGCAAGGAAAAGAGAGGAGGGGAACACTTCCCAACCTATGGCGATTTGAAACTATAGATATATAACCTTGAACACACTTTATGAATAACACTTATGAATAACACTGTGCCATATGATTTTAATGTGAAATCACTGAAAACAAAGCCTTCGTCTATTTGATGCTTTAATTAAGATACTTTAGCACAAAAAATTATGAGTTCTGCTAGTGGATTGCACGGTTTGCATTGCCTGGCTAGTGAAAGATTGACATTTGCCATGTCTGCATTTTAAAATGAGAACTGTGCTAACAAGAACAGTTTGCCCCTGCATACAGTTCTAGATTGCTGGAAGAAGTGAATGACAGTTCTGTACAGCATTACTACTGGTGTTATTTCTCGAAAATATGGAATGTGTATCAAAAGTGTATTCTACTATACTACTTTGAAGTGTAGGGAAGTTACAAACAAGAACAGATTTGTGATAGTCCTGATGGACTAGGGTATATAAACGTAACAAGTATACGGCTGAATAATCTAACAGAGGTATGTATTTATGATTTTTATTCTATTTTTAACTACCTCTGTAAACCCGAACCCTGCATACCGCAGAAAAAAACTTCCGGTGTTCAGGATTTGTGCTCAGGACAGGTTTTACTTTAGCAGGTATTTGAGTTCATGTTCCAAATCACTAATAACGTACACAGAAGCAAAAGTGACGAGTCAGCTCGGCATTACGAAAGTTCAAGTCATTCAAGAGAGACAATCTTAACCTCAAAATACACACTTCTACAGTACAAATATGAGAAAACAAAAAAACAAATCAATCTTTATGTATTCTCCCATTGTGAACATACAATATCATGCAATACAACCAGTACCTGCAATGAATAGTATAAAGTTATCATGCATAGGATCAGTTTATATATGCACTCCAGTTAGCATAGTAGATTGGTTTGTCAGGTTTGCCCAGAAATGCAGTGGAAAGCTACCTCGCTCCCCATTTTCCTAGCATGTTTATTCAGTACAAGCTACGTATGGCAGCTGACAGTGGAGCTTTAGGGGACTAAACAATCCTTGGAGCTGATATACTGTATATATTACATCGACTAAATGTGAACTAGCCACAATCACCAAGAATATATGATACAAAACATAATACAAGAACATAGGGAAAATGAAGCAAATTAAATACTCACCTTTGCAAAATCTATCTTCAAAGTGCAGCATCCAGAATAAATATCAGCGCCACTGAGCGCATCCTTTGCACGCTTGGCTGAGTCCACACTATCAAATGTACAGGAAGGTTAAGGAATAATACAAAAACAATGAACAAATTCAAGCTAAGTGAAGTTTAAAAAAAAAAACAAGTAATTGAAAATGCACAATTGCACAAAGCAGCACACCAACTACAATGCCAGATGCAATTGGAAGAAACAGCACGATTATACAATAAAACTTTCATAGACTTCTTGCCTGTCATTTACAATTGTGTAGTCAATGGTGTCAGGCTTTTAGACGTTCAGCACAAGAACGTCCATAAAGAAAGCAAACAGTTCTACAAAAATGTTTGAAATAAGCCACAACACTTGGTGGGGATGTGGTGTGTATTCAGAACATAAGGCACATTACATTCACTTCAATAAAACACTTGCATTGGCCAGTAATTAAATGTTGTCTGGCTACGTGAGAAACTGGGAACGCTCCCAAGTAATCTTTTTTTTTATTATTAAGATAATTTAGTCACTTTAACCCTAAGGTCTTATCGTGACTTCTAACTGTAGAATTTAGATTAAATTACAGTAGGGTGAAGAATGAAAAAATATAAGAGTGGTATTTTAAACTGAACAGGTAAATTTTTGAATAAAGACTAGTGTCTTTGAAAAACTTAATTTGTTTGCACAGTGAAGGAGATGATGTGTCCCCTTAATATCCTTAGGTATACCGTGGTACTAGCGCCATTTGTCATACAGTGAACAGTCTGTTATAATGTGCTTCACAGTCAACACACTATTGCGTGTTGTTCAGATGGGAGGCTGTTTCTTCTCAAGGAGGTAGCTGTGACTTATCTTGGAGTGGCCAATCCCTATTCTAGTTATTAGGACTTGATCTTGCCTGTGAAGGTTGTGAAGATAGTGTTGTACTGTAGATTCCGTTGTTACTTCGTGGAGTTTGCTGTTCGAAGTTTGAAGCCATTTTATCCTCCACTGTTGGTATAATTTTGTTTTAGCATAGGCAATAATGTCAGTGTGAGGGGTAGCTATTGTTAGATCGCCTAGTGGGAAGTAAGTAGCGTCTTTAGCTGCTTGATCAACAGATTCATTGCCTTGAATACCTCTATGAGAGGATATCCACACAAGGATGACTTGTTTGCCTTCTTTCATGATGTTAAACAACAGTTTTATTTCTTGTACAAGGATGTGTTTTGATGATGTACTTTCGACTGCATTTAATGCACTTTTTGAATCAGAAAAAATGGAGTTATTACAGGTGCTGGTTTTCAAAATATATAACATAGGCATACAGCTCATTAGAGAAGACTGTATAGTAGTCAGGCAATCGGTATAGCATGGTACGTTTAGGATATATAATCCCACATCCATTTCTTTCCTCACATTTTGATCCGTCAGTATAGATTGCAGTGTGCCTTGGGTATTTATTAGAAATTTCAAGAAATAATTGATGGTAGCGAGATCTGTCAGTTTCATCTTTGACACTGTAATTTATTTCAAAGTTAATTTTTGGAAGGGTAATAGTCCATGCTGGGACATTAAGAGAGTTGTCTGTGAGGAGTATTGGAGGGATATTTAAATTTAGTTCTTCAAGAAACTTGGCTATTCTGACATTGAAAGGCTGTGGTTGTGATCCTGATTTAATGAGTGTACCTTGATGCTTGTTAGGAAAAGCATACAACTTAATTCTTGATTCACTCATAGTTGCTACCTTGAGCGCGTACGTCAAACTTAGTTGTCTACGTCTAATTGTGAGTGGTGGTTCATTTGCTTCTATTTGAATTCTGGCTACTGGACTGGTACGGAAGGCTCCTAGAGCAATTCGAAGAGCTGAGGACTGGATGGAATCAAGGATTTTGAGTGAAGACATTCTTACGGAATTGTATACAATGCTGCCATAGTCTAATTTAGCCCTAATAATGGCTTTGTACGTGTTCATTAGCACTTGGCAGTCTGCCCCCCCAGTTCTTTGCTGCCAGGATCTTCATTATGTTCAGCCTTCACAAGCAGTCATCTTTAAGGTTTTTCAGGTGAGGTATCCAACTTAATGTAGTGTCGAATAAAACTCCTAAGATTTTCATAGTTGTTACTGTTTCAATTTTGTGATTGTCCATGTACAGCTCTGGGTCTTGTACAGTATGTTTACATTTGGAGAAGAGTATGCATTTGGTTTTAGTTTTGGAAAACTTGAACCCTGTAACTTTAGCCCATTTTTGGATATTATCAATTGATTCTTGAAGTAACTTGAGTAGTTAATTTATTTCTTCCTGCACTTAGTATAGTCAAATCATCGGCAAAAAGGCAAGCCTTTACTGGTAGGTGAATGTTGGAGACAACGCCATTTATTGCAACGAGGAATAATGTGACACTGATGACTGATCCTTGGGGACCTCCATTGTCAATGGTTACTTCATGTGAAAGAGTTCCATTTGTCCTGACTTGAATTCGGCGATCTTTAAGGAAATTATATATGAAGTGAAGCACGTTTCCTGAAAATATTATGTTTCATCAGTGTTTCAATTAGATAGTCTTTCCACACCATGTCATATGCCTTCTCAATGTCTAAACTAACAGCTATGAGGTACTGTTTATTTAGGAAAGCTTCTCGGATTTCTGATTCTAAACATATCAGAGTATCTGTTGTTGAACGTGCTTGACGAAAACCATTTTGTGCATCACTAAAAAAGTGTATATGTTCCAAATACCAGAGTAATCTCTTGTTAACGATTTTCTCCAGTAGCTTACACATTGCATTTGTCAAGGCGATGGGATGATAATTATCTGGGATCAAAATGTCCTTTCCTGGTTTGAGTATAGGCACTACAATAGCACAACACCATTGATCTGGAAATAGTTTGGAACTCCATATATAGTTGAAAATAGCAAGTAGATAATTGAGTGCACTATGTGGAAGCGGTTTTAAAAATTCATATGGAATGGTGTCTGGGCCAGGACTAGATCTGCCGCATTTGTTGAGTTCTGTAACCATTTCTTGTAACTGTAAAGTATCATTATAAGCATATTTCACTGTAGGTAGTTTCACTTAAGTCTATTGGATCTAGAGTTGTTTTCATGCGAAGAAATTCAGGTTCATAATTGTTATCGCTAGAGATTTTTGAAAATGATTCAGCCAGTTGATCAGCTATTTGTTGAGGTTCATTTACAATTGACCCAGCGACTGGATCTCTTAGAGAGGTAATACAGAATTTATTGTATTTGCCACTTATTCTTTGGATTTTATTACACATAACTTTTTGTTAAGTTTGGCAGGTTAAGGAGGAGACGAATGTTAACCAGGAGGTTTTCTTACTTAATTTTATTTTATTTCGTGCTATTGCTCGGTGTTTTTGAAAACTGATATTTTCAGGCGTAAGATTTCTTTTATATAGGTAGTAAGCACGGTTTTTATTTTTGATAGCCTCTTTACAGGAGTCATTCCACCAGGGAACTGTTTTCTTGAAGGGCATAGGAGCTGTTTTTGGGATGATCTGGTCAGCAGATTTAATTATTACTTCAGTGAAGTCTTGAACAATATCATTAATGTGCTTAGAAGGAAATTTATTTGTTGGAGTTGGATCATTTAAATAGTTATTTACAATCTTTCTAAATGATTGCCAATTTGCCTTATTTAAATTCCATTTACAGTATTGGAGTTTTGATGTGTTGTCTGGAGAACTTAGATCATCATTAATTATGATGGGGAAGTGGTCACTTCCTTGTAGTTGAATAAATGGACCAGTTAAATAGTGCAGCTATGTCTGGCGTACATACAGTTAAATCTATGCTACTGTATGTTCCATGTGCTATATCAAAACGAGTTGGAGCAGTTGAGTTCAATAATACCAGAGTAAATTCATCTAGTATCTTCTCTATTTCTTTCCCCCCTTGCATCAGTATTGCGAATACCCCAACTGTTGTGGCTATTAAAATCACCCATCAAAATGAAGGGTTTGGGGAGTTGGTGTATTAGGTTTCTTAAATCATCAGCGTGAAATGTACTAATATATAAGTAATAATAATAACGTAAACGTTTCCACCTTTTCAATACTACAATATATTCACAAAATTACAAATTACACGGTACTAGTTTCGACCCATCTAGGGGTCATCATCAGCCGTATTGGAGCAAAGATCATTTGTGGCGAAATCCTAAGACAATGTTATTTTAAAGAATAACAAGTGAAATGAGATGTTATGGTAATAGTTAATAATACAAGGAATATACATACTAAGAGGTTTTTAACAAAGAATAAAGTATAAATGGGGTGTTGTAAAAATTATAATCATGGAAATCAGTAAGTTCTTGTATTGAAATGAAATATGGCTTAGGAAGAGGGCTTAAGGTGGGGCTGAAAGGTGCGGGAGAAAGTGTAATTGTCTTGGAAAAGTACCTTTGATTAAATTTAGGATTGAGTTTAGGTTGGCTGCATTATTGTTTCTGAGGAAAGTGATAAATAGATCGAAGAGTATGTTGGGTTTCTCTGAGATTTCATTGAGATTGTGACTGGCATTAAAGTATTGGTCTAGGTGTATGTAGTAATTTTCCATTATGTTGAGTAAAGGGCCCTTGTTTGCTTATACGAGGATGTCCATGTCTTATTCAATATTGGTGAAATTATGGTTATAATCTTGCATGTGTTGGCCGATGGCTGAAAACCTGTTGCATTTTATTGCGTTAGTGTGCTCGTGGTATCTGATAATGAAGTTTCTCCCGGTTTGCCCGATGTAGGTTTTTTTACAGGTGGTACATTTGATCCTATAAACTCCTGATTTTAAAAAACTGCTGGTCTTGTTGATGTGTGAAGTATTGTATAAAATGTTCATGTTCTTATTGTTGGTTTTGAAGGCTATTTTAACGCCTTGTTTCTTAAAGATGTTGGTTAACTTGTAGATATCATTGTTGAACGTGAAGGTGGAAAATGTTAGAGGTTTGGTTATTTCTTTTTTGAGGGTAGTTTTTGGGCGATGTTTGTGTTTATTGATTATCCTTTCTATAAAATGATTGCTGAAGCCGTTGAATTTTGCGATTCCGCGGATTGTGTTGAGTTCGTTTTTTAGATCTTTATTGGACATAGGTATGCTGAAGGCTCGGTGAACTAGGCTGTTGTATGTGGCTCGTTTGTGGGACTGGGGGTGCACTGAATCTTGGCGAATGGTAGAGGTTGTTTGAGTGGGTTTTCTGAAAATTTTATAACTGAAAGAATCTGAGTTTCTAGTGATGGTTAAATCTAGAAAGTTGATTTTTTGATTTGATTCGGATTCTAGTGTGAATTTGATATGAGGATCAATATTGTTGAGTCTTAAGAGGGTGGTGGGTGCGTTAATTGATTTCTCATTCATGATTACAAAGACATCGTCGACATATCTGGCCCAAAAGAGAATGTTTTCGAATTCGTTGTCAATTTTGGTGTATTCGAGGAAGTCCAGGTATATTTCTGCTAAGATAACTGAGGCTGGTGACCCCATTGCCAAACCATTTTGTTGATATATGACATTGTCAAAAGTGAAGAAGTTATTGTCGATGATAAGTTTTAATATTGTGATAAAGTCTTGTATCTCTAGTTTGCTTAAGTGGCTGTTTTTGTTTAAATTGTTTATAATTATCGGAATTAATTTTGATACTTGTATGCTTGGGTACATGTTTACAATATCGAAAGAGTGGATGGAGTGATCCGGTTGCAAATTGAACTTGTTTAGTTTTTCTACTAGCTCAGATGTGTTTTTAATAGACTTTTTGGATAAGAATTGATAATTTTTTCTTAAGAAACATGGACATCCTCGTATTAGCAAACAAGGGCCCTTTACTCAACATAATGGAAAATTACTACATACACCTAGACCAATACTTTAATGCCAGTCACAATCTCAATGAAATCTCAGAGAAACCCAACATACTCTTCGATCTATTTATCACTTTCCTCAGAAACAATAATGCAGCCAACCTAAACTCAATCCTAAATTTAATCAAAGGTACTTTTCCAAGACAATTACACTTTCTCCCGCACCTTTCAGCCCCACCTTAAGCCCTCTTCCTAAGCCATATTTCATTTCAATACAACAACTTACTGATTTCCATGATTATAATTTTTACAACACCCCATTTATACTTTATTCTTTGTTAAAAACCTCTTAGTATGTATATTCCTTGTATTATTAACTATTACCATAACATCTCATTTCACTTGTTATTCTTTAAAATAACACTGTCTTAGGATTTCGCCACAAATGATCTTTGCTCCAATACGGCTGATGATGACCCCTAGATGGGTCGAAACTAGTACCGTGTAATTTGTAATTTTGTGAATATATTGTAGTATTGAAAAGGTGGAAACGTTTACGTTGTTGTTATTATTATTATTTATATATTATTCTCAGTTCAATACGGACCAAAAACATGAAATTCATAACCATCAATGAAATGTACTATTCGTTGGAAAAGAAACATTACATACACATATAGTTTGTGGAAGGTATGATAAAACTGCAACTGCTTCTAAATCAGTAGTTAAAGGAACCTCTTGATGGTGTAAATTATTTTTAACATAGGTGGCTACACCTCCACTTGCATGATTTGGATTAATTCGGTTTTTATAATGTACGTTGAACTGTCTTAAATGGGAAACAAAGTTGTCTCTAAAGTTAGTTTCTTGTAGACAGACAACTGAAGGCTGATGTTTATTTAGTAGAAGTTGTAAATACCCAGGCTGTGATCGAAAACTGTTGAGGTTCCATTGAAGTAATGATATAGTCATAAGAATGACAAACAAGTGTAGAGGGAATTTTATCATCAATATGTGAGGGAAGTAAGAGTCATCGCTGGAGTAACCTGGAACTAAACTGTTAATTGCTTCACCTCGGTTTTCACTGCTAGCCTTAAGCAGTTTCTTGACTATTCGAGTACTCCTGTTCTTAATGGATTTTTCAGTGTAGTATGGATATAGTTTTTGAAGGGCTTGGGCTAAACCCTCTAGATCATGGGTGTAATTGGAAGCTATTGCTGCAATGTCATTAACTCCAATACTGTTTTCAAAAAAGGATTGGAGTTTTAAGTAATTGAGGGGAAAGGACTGAGGGTTGGCTTCTAGAACTTGCTTAATTGGCTTAAGCATAACACTAATAGTTGTGCTTTCTTTTTCTGTCTTTGGTTTCTTGTTTGTTTTGTCTTGTGTTTCCCTGTTCACTTGTCTTAGGTTCAGTTGTTAGGGGAGGTTCCTTAACCCACTGAACTGCAATTTTTCTTGAAAATAAATATACATTGATTGCAATTTAATCTGACTTAAAAGAGATCACTTTTGCTACAGCAAGTTAACACACTGAAACACAGTTCACATTGTAACAATAGTTCAACACAGTGTAGTAGATCTTAAAACACTCATATACATGCAGTGCCACCTTACACTTATCACATTCATAGCGGGATTCACCCCTGTTCTTTCCCTTGGGATTTTTTCCTCTGCAGTCATAGCAGACCTCGCAAGAAAAGCCACAGTGAAAAGATGAAGAGATTTTGGGAGAAGGAAAAGTCAACGACATCACCTAAATAAGTTTAATTGCGCTCATTAGTTGGACATAAGGAAATAATAATAATAATAATAATAATAATAATAATGAATACAAGACTGACAAACCGGATCAATACCTTCTTTCAGCAGAAGAAAAACTATGGAGCATAGAGAACTGAACTCTGTGGTAGCAAGAAGATTACACCACATATTATTTGGTACATTGTCTGTTTGTGTACACGTTCAGTTTTCTAGGTTATGCACACGCCCACCTGCGTTCCCGCCTTCATTTTCTTTAATAATGTCATCTAATTCTTCGGAATTACTACTGCTAACGTCACTTGAAGGTAATTCAGTATCACTTTCATCGGAAAAACCGTCACTGACATCGCTTTCCTCCAAAAAACGTAATATTCGAGCTTCATCCGACTCGGCCATGACGTTGACTTTACCTTCACTAAAGCTTTACGCGGCAATTTACTCGATCGTATTTAGACTCTTTGGCAGCGAAATACTTAGCTGAAGGGCAAAGATAGCTGAAATACGATTACCAACATCTCGTAGACATGTTGGGATTGCAAAGAAATATCGATATGTATCCTTGGAAACCTCAACAAAGCAATAAAGAGGGTGGACGGAAATTTCCGTCATTGCATTTATGGCAATCCGCGGACAGTGACGGAAACTTCCGTCATTGCAAGGCAATGGGTTAAAATCAAGGTCTTTTCTGCCTGTAGTTTCACTGCTAGATAGTGATATTGGTCTCTTCGATCCAGCAAGATGAACACATGAGGGGTTTTGAGGGCATTCCAAATGAGAAGTTAAGAGTCGTTTCGCCTGAGGGTAAAGGCCCACAGTTTTGATTTTGAGAACACTGAAGAGATGTATATGTAGCAGTTGTCTGAACAGTAGTTTGTGAGGGAGTATAGGTAATATTTTCCTGACAGTTTGTTTTAATTTTTTGTGTATTCTCTACTAGTTGGGGAAATTCTGTTAGATTGATCTTGCCACGAGAATGACTTGATTTAGTGAGGAGCCTTCATTTATTATTTCATCATTATCAGGACAGTTTCTAGCTAAGTGCCCCTCAGTTTTACAAAGAAAGCAGGTGGATGTGTCAGAGGATAAATAAATCCAGTAATTGGTACCCTCATATTCGATTTGGAGCGAGTCTGGAAGTTTGTTAAAGTCTTCATTTTGAATATAAATCTGTCTCCGAAAACTGAGAATGTGAGAAAATCCAGGGATTGTTAAACCTGCTCTAATAGGTGATATCTTTGACACTGGTCTAATGCCGAGTTTGAGAAATTCTTCTTCAATAACAATATTAGGAATCACAGGGCAAACATTGGATAGAATAACTCGTTTGTTTTTAGTTAGGAGAGGTCTTATTTCCAAGGAGACATTATTTATGAGAATCTTAGGATGTTTTGAAATTAATTCTTCAACACACTTCTGACTTGCAAGGAAGATACATATTCTTCTACTAGATATCCGTGAGATCGGATGTTACTAGGGCTAGTGACTTTTCCAATTGCTAGTATATAATCTCGGATACTAATACCTTTGCAAGATTCAATAACAATAGCTTGTTCTTTGGTAGGGTAGGATTGCATTGCTGCAGAGTAACTTAACCTTGGATTGTTAGGAGATTGATTAAGTGTGTTAGGAACAGTAATAGAGGTTGTCATGAGGTTACCTGGTTCACCGGTACGGGTGGGAATTATGCTTTCTTTATTATGTCGATTCGTGAGGTTACTTGAGACTTGCTGATTTTCATTATTTAGATTCATTGAGCTGGAAAAAACTTGCCGACCTCCATCAACAGAGGCGGCCATTATCGGTTAGCTAACAAGATGAGGTTATAGGTATGAGATTGATACTTTAACGAACACTAATCTCCACAACGCAGATTTAAAACCACACTCACTACAAAAGTACTTAGCAGCTTCACTCTGGTGCTTCAGACGGTAAATTTTAGCTTAGAATGACCGATTATTCAATAGTTCCAAGCAACAATATTACATGCGAACATCATGTAAGTCACTGACATCTTCCCAAGTAATCTTCCAAAAGTATAATCCCAGTATTTTAGAAGTAGGCAAGCATCACAAATATCTCACACATTCACTGCAATTATTAATCATGTTATACCCTTCCTGGGGTTTCAAGCCAATTAGTAATGGTGTGTTACTCATTTGCAATAAGCAGAAAAGGAAGAAAGAAAAGTTAATTTTATTATGGAACTTAAATCAAAGGGAACCAACTTCTTAACAGTAAGGAAGGCTTTAGGAATTTCAAGACATTGTCAAAAATGAAGATTTACAAAGCAAGAAACACCTCATTCTTGAACCAAATTTGTATCTTTTATATCAAATGCAGCCCCCCCAATCCAAACAAAAATTTGGAAAACATCTACAATCAATCAATTTTCCAACGAAGTCCCATTTTTCGATTTTTTTTTCTTTTTAGGTGAGATTAGTACTGATGGATGGTGGGGAGAGGGGAAAAGTTAAAAATCAGTCATTAAGGATACTGAAGAATCCTGGCAGGTTACCGTGTGCGAGTCAAGATATTTGATATCTAAACATTAACAAGATTCATGAACAAGTTCCAAAAGTAACATATCATTCATGCCTTTGCTACATCCATAAATATTTATTTATTTACTTATTTACACTGTTTATGCTCGCACTGGAGCACCAAAATCAATCTCATACAATAAAATAATCAAAAAATAAGTACCTACATCAAAAAATAAGTACATTATAATTTCTTCTTTTCCCAAAATTTCTTCTTTCTAGACGATCTTGAAGCCAATTTTTCTGCCGATATAACATACTGCTTATGTTTTGATGTTTTAAGCGATAGTTTTGTATATTTGTCCTTTAGAAACTCCACTTCTCTATTGTCAATTTGTTTTGAGTAATTTTCAATTCATCCAAATCCATTTCATAATACAGCCATCTTGTGGCTCTTAGAATGTAGTTTCAATGGTGAATAACATGAAGTTATAAAGTTTTAATAATGCCCTCCTGTAAAACTAGAAGAAGTGTGACAGAATGTTCTTCCCCTGGACCCTACATTCGTATTTCTTTAAACCACGTGGTTTCTTTTGCTATTACAAAAGAAATCAATAAGCTGTTTTAAAAGTCTAAAATTTGGCAAACTCTATACGTGTCCAAAAAAAATCAATCGTCCCTTTTCTCATCGTGTCAATAATTGATTCACTTTTTTTGTAAATTACTGAATTGGGTAAAAGTCTCCACTGACCATAAGATTGATATTTTTTAAAATTAATAACTGTCCAGAGAATTCTTCTATCGATTTTCTGCACTGTCTGTTGTTGCTTGGGGATTAAGTTTGAATAATGTTTCACTTACATATGTTGCTTCTGGTTTGATAAGAGTTATAATGGCAAAATATAGCATTAATTGAAAGAGACTTCTTTGTAACTCGACCATATAATTTGTAGTGCTAGTCTCAATTTTAATGTACCATTATCTATGAATGTTTTTTCATTTGCATTCTAAGTGCCAATTTTATCAATAAATTTATTTACAACTTTCCTTTTCTAGCATGATTTAATATATGTGGCAAGGAATAATACAAAAGCAATGAACAAATTCAGCAAAGATACGTGGTTTGATTCATGATGGATAGTATCATAAGCCTTTTGAAAATCAACAAAAGTGATCACTAAATTTTTGCTCCCAATCCGTTGATGTTTTATCATCCATTTGAGACTGATAATTTGAACTGGATAACTTTGTCCTGGACAAAAACCACCCTGATATTCATCCAATTCACTACAAAGCTACTCATGGATTCTGGAATAGAGGATCTTTCAGAAGATTTTATAGCAGGGTGTCCACCAAATTCAGATTTTAAAATTCCCTGACATTTCCCTGTTTTCCAGACATTAAAACCAGTTTTTTCCCTGACACAAAATGACAATAAACAAAATTATAAAGGAAGTATCAGTAATAATAAAATACATTTTAAAAAAGCAATTAATGTGCATATTAAATTTCAAAACTTGGAAGTTTAATTTAGTCTAATTAAATTCACTTTAAGTTTTTTTAATGTACTACAATTACTGCTTCAGCGAAGAAATTTCTTCATAGCCGCCAACGACTGTCGAGCTTCTGCCATCACCCTCCGCTTCTTTTCTTCTAATTCTTTCAGCAACAAAGCGGCCTCTCTCTCTTATTATTATTATTATTATTATTATTAATATTTTTTTGTAAAGAATCTTCTACTTCCAATGCTTCACGTTTCTTCTTTGGATTTTGAACATACAAAGCATGAGCACTCCTGTTCTTATTAATGGAGACCTTTTCCATTCCACCAGGGTTTGGGATAGCATCATATGTTATTTTTTGTGCTACAAGGGATACTTCTAGCATGTTCTCGACTATAATTTCTTTATTAAAAGGAAAACCACATTCAAGTGAAGCATTTCCATGAAACAATATTAGTATCATTTTGAGAAAAGAAGCCCACTTTACTGTTTTCAAATTTACTGTTGGAAAAACAGTGCAAAGCCAAAAATGATCTAACCTCTCGTCTTTAGAAGTCAAAGAATTCACTTCTTCATTCAAAGTATCATTCTCACAAACAGAAGTGAACCCCCTTTGTACATGATCGTCTTCATTACCCGAGATCCATTTGTTTTCAACAAAGGCATTTAAAGCTATCCTTAGCAGCCTGCTGCTTACAGGCTACTTGGTTAGCTACACTTAGATCGAAACAAGAAATTCATTTAGTCGGTTTATATGCCAGCGGTGAGCAGACCCAGCCAACAGCTGGGAACTGCAGATGATTATGACTATGATATGCCAGTGGTGACCTTTCCAGTAACTTCTGGCATAAAGCTACCATTCCTCTTAGACAATCTGTGCGAAACACTAACATATCTCTATCATTTAATCCAGGAGTGCCATGAAGTGCTGGTTTAGCAGCAGAACCTATGTAAATTTTAGATGCAACCAGAAGATTTTCTTTACTGTCTAAATTCGTTTTAGACATTTTCTCAAGACTGCAGCAACTCAGACTTAACAAACCTTGTCATGACTTATCAATAAAAGATTCATAAAGGAGTGATGCAAATGGAAGATCTGTCTGATACTTTTAGGATTTCTTTTACTGCCATTTTATATGAATTGTGCACAGTATGTAAGCCACAAGATCCAATGTTCAACAAAATAGGAGCATCTAGATCAGCATTTAATAAATTACCAAAATTCTGAAGGAACTTTTTATTAACATTTGGACCATCCATTGAAATTTGTAAGTTTTTTATAGATAGAGTCCTTGCTGTGCTTACAAAAAAACCATTTAACAAATTTGAGGAGGTAGAGTGACCAAGAAACATGGAATCAAAATAAGAAGTGCATACTTCATTAGTATCGGGATTGAAACTATGAACTACAAGATCCATTTGGTCCATCTGAGAAACTTTATTCAGTGACTCGTCAAACCCAACGGTGAAATGTGTGCACTTACTCAAGAACTTGTTTATGGAAATAGAGAGCTAAACCATGAGCGATTCTATACGCAACTTTTGTTCTGTGCAGTTGAACTTTCGAAGTTGTTTTAGAGTCTGGAAACATTACTGGAAACAAACGTACACTAGCTTCACTGGCACGTAAAGAATGGTGTTGCAAGACAGTATGCATGCACCATATAATCTCACCTTTGATTACTTGCTTTCTTGAAAGATAATTCTGTAGACATCTCGTCTCTGGTGAACCTTCTTTAATGGAAGAAGTGGAGTCATAAGTGATAAAGTTCGTTGTGGTAGCTGTGGCAGGCAGAGGGCAACTTGTGCGTGGCCATGTATTATCTACTGAGTTTAAGTTTCTTGTTACTTCACTATCCGAATGTTCCTTTTTAAAATAACTTGAAGGGGATGACGAGAACTGGCTGAACTTGACACTACTGGCATGATCTTTCCTCCCATGTAACTTTTTAATGACTGCTTCCCAATGTTGCTAACAGTAAATGATGTTTCTACATATTATGCAATATGCTGAAAATTTGTCTTGAGGCATGTATTTCAACCCTGTTCTGAAAATACCATCAAGCAGCCACCTTTCATTAAAAAAAGTTTTCCTTGGCTTTGATGAAGATATTGTTACCTGCAAAAAGAAGAAAGATCTTTTAAATAGTCCTAAATTCCGCACAGCTTTCTTCTAAACTGACAGTTCGTAAAACCTGTGAGCATTGCCTCATGTGCTGCCAGCACTCTACTGCTTCAATAACAGCTGATGCAATTTAACAGCGGCACACAGCCCTCGTAAAATGTAATACCGTACTACAAAAATCACACGCGAATCACTAGTGAAAACAAATTCGCAAATCCTTCTAAAATATTGCTTGCACTACCTAACAATATCCGACACAAACATTATTAATAAGAATAAAAGAAATAAATTATTCGCGACTAATGACTGGCATAGGAAGGATATTATATGGCTGATCGAGACCACGGTGCCAATTTTTGCTGAGTCGCATTCTTGCCATTTGTCATTCATGGACTCTACTGAGGTATGATAGACTAACAATATACTAACCAACAGACGGATGTAAATATAATTCCATCTATACTGAACACTTAAACCTATACCACACACACAGAATGAGGTAGCTTAACCACATGATATAGACAATACAATTGTCAGCCAGGTTTCGAAATTGCACTCAACCGATATAAATCGATATGAATAGCAGCTTGGGATTGGCTGGATCAAGACCGAATCCATCCAAACATACTTCACAAACTCAAAATCTCTTAACCAACAAACAACCTTCCTTTTTTTTTTTTTTACGTTGCACCGACACAGATAGGTCTTATGGCGACGATGGGACAGGAAAATCCTAGGAACGGGAAGGAAGCAGCTGTGGTGTTAATTAAGGTACAGCCCCAGCATTTGCCTGGAGTGAAAATGAGAAACCACGGAAAACCATCTTCAGGGCTGCCGACAGTGGGATTCGAACCCACTATCTCCTGAATGCGAGCTCACAGCAGCGCGCTCCTAACCGCACGGCCAACTCGCCCGGTAACCTTCATCTCACAATGTGATGTCAATATTTTAAATCTTGTTCTGTATTCACAAAATTTCAGATGATATTAAAAGCTACCAGTCGTGCCTCAAAACTTCCGAACCCCTCACACGAAAGACAGGTTGGAAACTCAACGTAGCGCAGCCCAAATGGTGTTACGATGCACTACACATTTACATAAAGCTTACCTACGTCAGCGCATTTAATAATAATAATAATAATAATAATAATAATAATAATAATCATGGGCACTCGAATGAGTATTTAAGAGAATTTCACACTTTTCTGCATTCAGCCAGTGTTTTGTGTCTGTTTTTACATTTTACGAGGTAGTAACTAATCGCACAAGTCATTACATAGTAAACAAACACAGTCATCCGTTGGGTTGTAGAGTTTTGTCTATATGCATATATTGTTGTGGAAGCCATGCATTGAAGCGATTAGAAAAACCGAGAATGCAATACAGGCCAAATTCATCAAGCTCGCCATTCCTCAACAACACAGAATATTCAATAGTAAGCAGATCAAAACACTGAAAATTCGATCAATCTATCATATAGCTATTGATATTATTGCTTACTTCACATTCGAGATCACACTTTATTAACCTTTCATTACGATTTATTCCTGGCATAAAAGACATGCCCTAAGAGTAATATTATAAAAACTGAAGAATGTGTTTATATTACATGGATCTGGCAGGAATGAATTTCCAGAATTTTTCCTGAATTCCCTGACATTTCCAGGTTTTCCTGTTATTTATTGAATTCCCTGACATTTCCCTGTTTTCCATACTGGATCTTAGGAAATGTTATCAAAGATTCTTGAAGGGAATGTACTCAACAATAGGCAATAATAGCGAACAATAGACCATCCGAAAGATATAGTGCTCTGCAGTGAAAGTTACCACCTATCACAAGAATGCATATCTTTGATTCCATACCTTAATAGTCACCTCCAAGTGTGATGGAGGGAATTCGTTGACTTTCTATTAGACAGCACTTACACTACTTACAGCAGACCGCTACTGGGTGAAGATGGCGCTAGGGCAGTAGCGTTAATAGATAATAGGCGCAGCTTGCATTACGTGGCTGCGTTGTTACACTACGTTCCATCAACCATGTAACGTACCATTCACAGCTATCGGGATGTGGGTTCATAAACTCGCAGGCCGGGATCTGGTAGAAAGTAAACTTCTGCAAGGGATGACCAGTTCTTGCACCTTCAAATTCTGCGTGACCAGCATACAAGCCAATAGTAGGCTTGAACAGGTACGAGGTGTAAATGTCAGAAAAGAAAGAAAAACAGTGTGTAAATTGTTCTACTCCTCAACAACGTAGAACGTCCCATACCATGTGTGTAAGTTGCATGAAAGGGTTACACCCAAGTTGTGTGGAAGAACATGAGTGTAAATAATATTTTTTTATCTTCATCAGTATTAGGAAACTTCAAGATGTAGACTATATTGTTGTACTCATTGGCTTGCAGTTTTACTCACTTATAGGCTACAATGTTTCATTTATTGCCTTTTAGTTTTAATAATTTGAATGTAAACATCATGACTGCAAAATGTATAGCACATGGTCTGGTGGCATTTACAATTTGTTTTCATCAACTATAGAAAGGGATTTAACGGTGTATATTGTTGTAATGTGTTCATTGTTACAGTTTTCACTAATAGTTATTGTGCACTACAAAGTGTTGTGCATTAAATTATTGTTCAATGCCAGGTACGATTGACAGTGGAACAAAAATTTCAGTGAGAAAAATGGTGAGTGCAGATTTTTGAAAAAAATACTTTTTGGGGTGGTTGTACTTGAATTGAGAAATTTTTTATGATGTTTTGTTTAGAATTGTGAGTGCATTTTACCTATGTTCTTGGATTTAGGCAATGTTACAAACTTTAATCCAAATTTAGACTTAAACTTAAAAATAAAAATTAACAACTGTTAAATTGTTGCCAATTTAAAAATGGAAAGGATATGTTTTTTCTCCTTTATAAGCATTTCTTGCTAAAGTCACTAGTATACTTTATATAATACTGCAAGAATAATTCATATATTTTTCAAAATGAATTTTTTATGAATATTTTTCTGAAAGTCTGCAGAACCACTAAAAATAGCTTGGCATTGTTAGCCAGAATTTCAGAAAATGGTTTGGCACTAAGAGGGTTAAGTAATGTTTTCAAGTTTTCAGCCAAAATTATTGTATTGTCATTATCAGTATGGGCCACCTTTCCATTCTATCTTTCAACAAGAAAGTAGGGGGAGTATAATTTTTCTGGTATTGTTTCCATGTCCTATGATAGTCTTGGTTTATTTTGATTGAAAGCATCATCAAAAGATTTTAATGTTTCCTTCTGATAATTTCTTTCAACTACCCCAATTTCTTTAGCAATCATCTAGCATTGATTAGTTCTTCTCTAGAGCTTTCTGGTTTTTTGTTGTTGATCATTCAAGCAGGCTTTATGCCAGCATAGTATTGCTGTATCAGACTCTTCATTTGACCAAGCATGTTATCGTTTTTTTTTTAATGGGAGCAACTTCCTCTGCTATGGCTTAGTTTGTTAATAGTGGTTCCCAAGCTATCACTTGAAAGTGTTGTGGATTTCTCATAGTACGTTCGATTATTAATGGCTGAACTAGGATCATACAATCTTTTCTTATTAAGGTTATGCAGTTTATTTTTCCTTTCAGGAGTTAACAAATTTCATCTTGGAGATTTAATGGTCTGAATCAACATAGAGGCCACGCAGAAACCTGAACGTTTTGAATTTCTTGTTGAAATTTGTGATCCATGGCCACATGATCTATGTGGGATTCATCCAATTTAAACATTTGGACTTTTTCAAGGTATGAGTTTATGCCATCCATAAATAAATAAATAAATAAATAAATAAATAAACAAATTGCACAATGAATCATCACTTATCAGCATTAGGACCATGGCAGATACCTGGTTGATTGCTTCCAAGTCTTTACTTAAATTATAACACAATTGGAAGTTTATAGAATGCCACCCTTTGTAAATTAGTCCCAATTTTTAACTCCTCTAAAAAGTAGGGTTTGCCATAATTTGTCCTCTTAAATTCTTATTATCTTCACATTATATTTCTCCAATCAAGCTTATTCATATACTAATGTCATTCCAAGCCAACTCTCCTCAAACAGCTTGGATATATTCCACTTAGTTGATCTGCTTATCTTCTTACTCCAATGTATACCCAGTCCACCTTCACTGCACTAGGAACTGCCAAAGGATCACACATGTTGTATCTCAATAAAGCAAGACATTTGGGGACTTCCAGAAAGAAAGTTATGTCGTTGATCACAGCAACCTCTGAATTTGTGTACTACCTGTCCTAGTCTACATTATCCTCAAGATAATTGTCCTGTATCTCCAGTGAGAAGATGAGAAGAAATAATTGATAAAGAGTTTCAACCTAAAGAATAGGTTGAATCTCTCAATTATATGCAATATTCTTCAATACGGAACAATGAAATTTTTAACTTTATGATGAGAAGAGTCAAAGACGTTGGATGTTATTTCATACCAAGAAGTGCGCCGACAGCTTTAATCACATGAATGTTCAGGAAAAACAGACTTGCGCATTATAGCACAGATTCAATCAATTTCATCTCTTGTTCCATTGATTATCCCTGCACCAAAATCGGCAACTGCCCATGTGAGCAACTTTGCAAGGAGTAAAGACCCAACAATTAGGTCCACGCCAGGTTTGGCCACAAAGAATCCTGTGTGGGTGATTTGTCACTATGGTTTCAGAGCAGGAAAGAGAGAACAAGTCTCCCTCTTCAAAACGATTGGTGAAAACAACTTCGAAAGTAATGGATGCAGCTTCATCGGCCGGGGCTACAAATAACCCTTCCAGCTTGACTAAGAATGTGGCAAAGAAGGGAGATCATCTTAACTGCTTCTTTGTACCTCTTAAAGACAAGGTATTCCTACTCCAGAAGTTGTTATTTGTATCAGCAGGAACATATACGCCAACCCAGGACACACTCCTACAACTTCAGAGATGCCAACTTTGAAGAAAAACTACTAGTAATGCAATAGTTAGGGCACCAGGGGAGGTGGGGGAGACCTTTTTTTTTCTTCAGAGATCTCACTAACTTATACATCATTGAAATATCAATGAACAACATACAATTCAACCAAATGTAACAAACATTAACTATTAACTTTCCCTCAACTGTAGAAATCAGTTTTATCTAGCACCTCCATTCTTGTTCTCGCACAACCAGAAAATATTTTCTTGAACAAACATCCCGCATGGTCACTGTAGGCTAAAGGCAAGTTGTCTTCAACAAGAAATGTCGTAAACAAGAACTCTGCGTTCGTTACAGAGATTTAATCTTCCGAGATATAGCAAAAACAGTTAAAGTCTTGTTTGTGTCCTTCAGCTTGATTGTATCCGTATGTAATTTGCTAGCCACGTGTTTACAACAATCATCTTGTTCACCATGCGCAACTGAAAAATCGCGATTACACAAACTAGAAAACATGCATGAAGGAGATTTTGAAGAAAGCCATAAACAGGGCCATCTTCTGAGTATTCCTCCCTATATTTTTGAACTATTTTTGATTTCTTCCTACTGTCACTAGTCACAGTAATGTCACCACACGTACTTTCCTGCACAAGAAATTGCTTCACTTTTTATTTCAATTTTTTTTGCAATTAATAACACATGATTAGCACATTGTAGGAGAGCAATATATGTAAATTTTGCAACCAAAATCACAATAAATACTTCAACAGTCACGCGCACAGTATTCACAATGAAACCGAGTTTGACACCACTTTGCCGCCAAAACAAAGGCAAAAGAACTCAAATACTTGCAAGGAAGACTGATCATGTGGCAACATCTCCGCATGATATACCACTTAGCAGGCGGCTATTTTTCCGGTACTGAAAGTGCACACTGTGTTCAGCGCGTGAAAATTTGAAATATTCCTAAATGAGGGACAGAAAAGGAGGGCAGAGTATAAACTTTTACTGACAAATCTAAAAAGAATATTCGGAGAATTCAAGCTGTAATAGCATTCCTTGTGTATCCTTTTGAACACCTCACACACTTAGATTTTTATATCAACAAAAAATCGTAATTTGCAGTGCGTCACTCATAAAGGCATAATTATGATGGGCGATTCATAATTATTACGATTGAATCGTAATAGTTGGCATCTTCGCAAGTTCAACCCCTGTCGAGGGAAAAAATTGGTGTTGGATGCCTTCTGGGACAACTCTAGGTGCCTCATCTGGCAACGAGGTAGTGGAGATTGAGGGTTCACCCCCATCCTCTGGTGGATAGAGAGGCAGTACCTACATTAGTCGGTGGGCTGCTGTTGAAAACCCTGACATGTTGAGAAAGACTCCACACTGTGGTACTGTTGAAGTGGAACGATAGCTGTTATGACAGGTGTCAGCAAGTTGCGGCAGCTAATTAGCGAGCTAGTCATGGACAGTCATCTCCAGCTTACCCGCTTCTGTTATGCCCATTCACGAGTAACCACGTCCAAGGACGTATTGAATATTTAACATTTACAAGGTTGCAGATCTTTTTTTTCTCAATAGGCTGTACCCATGTCCTATACATTTTTCTCTTTTATGGTGAATAATACTGGAATTACCAACTTAAAAATTAAACAGCCCCACACAACACACACAGTATTTAGGGCTTAAATATACAAACAGCAACTAAAGAAATCTTAAGTTATATCCTCAACCTTGATCCTATTAATGTAAGCTATAGTACAACAGGTCCACTGAAGTCAAAATGCCAAGACTGTTAAGGAGGGGTTGGACAGTTCCTATTCTTCAGCGGGTTGGTTAACAAACCATACTGGACTCGCACGTTGCTTCCTGCGGTTTGCACAGTAGAGTCAACTTAAGTTTCAATCTTCATCTACCATCTGTATGCTAAATATAAAACCTTTGGCATCAGTAAATTCTGCATGCCCGGCTGAGTGGCTCAGACGGTTGAGGCGCTGGCCTTCTGACCACTACTTTGAAGTTCGATCCTTGCCCAGTTCAGTGGTATTGGAAGGAGCTCAAATATATCAGCCTCGTGATGGTAAATTTACTGGCATATAAAAGAACTCCTGTGGGACTACATTCCGGCACCTCTGCAGTTCTGAAAACCGTAAAAGCACCAAGTGGGACATAAAGCAAATAAGATTATTATTAAATTCCCTACACTTCCAGATACACAGCATGCCAAAATACCACGCTTAACAGGCAGCTGACTCAATGTAATCACACTGCTACAAAATGGCTGTATATAGCGAACTGATTGATAAGGAAGTTTATGACGAATTAAATCAACATGTTAAATGTACATATAAGCTCTTTCATACAAAAGAATAAAGTAGACACAAACAAGCATTTTGTATTACGCAAGAAGGTCTACAGGTCTCAGAGCTTGCTCTTTACGTTAATATAAACACAGATGAAAATTCACAGACATAGGCACTTTGCCTAAACATATCAGATACAGTAACAAAAATACATCATCACTATGAATTATATGTGCCATGAAAATTAAAGAGTATACTTATGAGACAGGTATTGGTATTTCATTGGTACCACAAAGCTCGATTCCCTGTAGATTGGATAATTCTCTTTCACTCTCATCACTAGAATCCAATCCTAAATTAATAACCATTTTCTCAACTACGGTATCTATAGCATTTTCCAGATCCCACATTGTTCTCTCTTCACGCACCACATGTTAGACGCAAGAAAGCCATTGTCCAGCTGTCACGAAACAAATGCTGTATCACAATCTCTCTTAACAAAAAGGCAGTGGTTTCTTCCTTATTTAACCCCACAAAGAAGGCCTGCCTCCACAGCTAGCTTCGCCAGCTCTTTTGCTACATTAATATTGCGTACTGGGCTATGGTTTAACCACCAATATTCAAGAGGATGATTGCAGAGATATTGTATTATACTTCAGAGGAGCGTGGAAAAGATGACAAACAATGCTTTCAAACATTTATCGCAGATACCTATTGAAGATAACATAATTTAATGACAGTCATGAAAACAACTCAATGCTGCATGTTAATACAGTAATTAAAAAAAAAAAATGTTAATATGGTTTCTTCTTCATAGTCTATAGAAATATAGAAGACAGATATTGCAACTTATATAAAATATCACTATTTTAAAACATTCACTGTACAAGGAAACTTTAATCTTAAAAAAAAAAAAAAAAATTGTTTATAAATAACCATAGTAACCATACTTAATCCTTGACAGTCAATTTCCACATTTTACAGTGTACTATAAAATTCAAAACACCATTATCTGTACCGCGATTTAGTTTTATAGATCCCGCCGTAATTACTGCATTTCTGAAGTAAATCGATCCCTATCCCCAAACCATGGTAATATAATGAGATGTAGTTATTCGGCTAAAGACAGCAGGAATCTTGAGCACCACTATTAATTCATTGCGAGTACCCCCGAATGAACCCGTAAAGCGAGATCAGATACGAAGAATGTATCGTACAACAGGAAATGCACACACAGACCGACATGTATTGTATAAGCTGGAAACTGCCTGCAGCATATAAACCTTGCAATAGCTTGCTTCGCCAGGGCTTGGTGCTCAAAGGTTTGAATCCCACACAAGTAATTTCGTTAGTAACAGCCAGTGGACTGATCATCATCATTTCTCTTTATCCAGCTGTAGCCGGGTAGGGGCAAATATGGTTCCTCTCCACTTTCTTCGGTCTTTCCACCACTCCTCCTCCAACAGTGTCCCAGTCCAGGTTTCTTTCTATAATGCTGCGTTGGATGGTATTCTTCCATCTCAATTGTGGTCGTCCACGGCCTCTCCTTCCTTGGATTTGCATTTCTATCTCCTTTTTTGGCATTCTTTTGTCGCTCAATCGCTTTATGTGCCCAAACCAGTGGACTGATATGTGGCAAAATTGCGTACCTAATAGTTTCCACAGACTGGTCCTGAAAAGGGCCATTGGTATGGTGGCATATGGCATGTAGTTGGGTTGTAACAGACTATGAAACATGTGACAGCATTTGTAACCTACGTCTTTAAATGCAGCACCTACTGGAACCTACTATCTCCGTAGTCGATACGATGTAACCTCCATCTGGCATGTTGCAACATCTAAGCCGTAACAGATGCCTAGATGATAAGCTGTCTGAGGTGACCAGAACTGCTCAGCTCCTGTGCATACAGCAGTTGTTTTACATGGTCCCACAGAAAAAAAATCCCAGCCTGTAAGATCATGCGATCTGACAGGTCACGTCCTCCTATTACAAGCCATTTATCAAGATAGGTCACATGGGGATGATACCGAACCACCACCATCACGTGCGGTAGAGTTCTGTGATGCTCAAACCACACACTGGAGCGGTAAAGGAGTGGTACATGTTCCAAGAAAGGTGACAGGTCATCTTGGATAAAATGAGAGAGAGTTCTCCCCTCAATGAGGTGAACATGCATTGAGGCCACACCATATCTTCAAGACCCACTGTACCTGAAAGAGGCTGCCCCTTGCACCCACTGGGGATTATCCACACTCCAGTAATGCATATTATGTTGATTAATGGTTCCATTGTTTTGGATCCATGCTTCATCCATAAAAAAAGACGGTCGCTAAAAGGCAGGATCAGTGTCCACATGCCGTACGGTCCACTGAAAGAAGGCCACCGTTGCTGCGAAATCATGACCATGGAGCTGTGCACTTACACCAGGAGCTCCAAGGTCATGTGAGCTGGGTATGAAATATAAGACGCTCAGCTGATGTTCGTCTCCTGTGCAACGGCCCGTGTGATAGTGTCAGGGTTATACCGGATAGCGTCCAACACACTCTTCATAGTGAGCCAACATCATGGGATGATCTCTAACAATACATATACTGTACAACCCATTATAGTCAAATACAAGGGTTGGAACTTAAATAGTGGCAATGTTGCGGTCGAGACGCTATGCAATAGAATCTAATATTGTCGCTGATAGCACACGTTTATTACATATCTACCTTACCTCAGAGCGACTCGCCGTTCCCACATCACCTGCGTGCGCACAAGCGAGAGAAACACAGCAACTTGTGAGCTAGCAGTCCAACATAACGTTGTCACTATGTTTTCCAAACAGGAAAAACTCAGTTGGATCATCAAGATTGTATGTGCCAGAGGACAGCACGACAATGTCATCAAGGTCTTCTAAGTGGCTTGCGGGGAATCTGCATTGCCTTACAGAACAGTGGCACATTGGTAAAACCTTCAATGATGGTCTGCAAACTGTGGCGGACATTCATCGGGCAGGTCGTCCTACGAGCGTCAGTGAAGAAGTGCATGCTCTTGCCGCGTTACTGGACAGTGATCGAAACCAGACAATTCATGAGCACACCTAAGAAACTATATTAGCGTATACGACAGTGCTTCACATCCTGAAGGAACGCCTGGGTATGCGAAAAATTGCATCACAATGGGTTCCGCATGATTTGACGGAAATGCACAAATGGTTGCGTTACGACGCTGCTAAGACGCACTTAAAGCGCTATGAGCGCGAAGGGGAGGCTTTCTTACGCCATATCACCATGGATGAGACATGGACCAAATCGTAAAAGTCAAAACTGAAATGACAATCTAACGAATAGCATCATTAAGGGTCGCCACGAAAGTCAAACGTTCATCAGAGCCCCAGTACGAAGAAAGTTATGGTGATCCTCGTGTACGACTGTGATGGTATTATAATTACATCCCTCCACGGCAGACCGTCAGAACATGAAGGAACCCCTTCGTGACATTCACTTCAGAACTGTTGCAGAGATTCGACAGGCAGTAGACCGCTCCATTCGCACCATCAACAGAACAGAACCGGCTAAAGGTATACTACGACTTCCACATCGCTAGCAATGGGTTCTACATAACGCAGGTGACTACTTGAAGGAAAGTAAAGGTTGCTAACATGCAACTCTTTTGTACCTGTTGTAAATAAATAGTTGCCACTATTTCATCAGTCAGTGGAATCCATCAAGTATGCAACCTTAACACATCCCAGGCAATTTGCAGCAGTGTGACATTCAATCCTTCGAGCACCATCCACTATCAAACCTCCCACAGCGCCCCTGCCAAGTGAGCTATTGCAAGGCTTGACATGCAGCGCACAGTTTCCAGCCTACACAGTACCTGCTCAGTGTCTGTGTGTACACCTGCTGTTGTAAGGTACGCGTTCTTCATATCTGTGCTAGTTTTACAAGTTCATTTGAGGTACCCATAATGAATTAATAGTGGTGGTCGTTATTCCTGCTGTCTTCTAGCCCGCAAACACACATCTTGTTATATTACCCTGGTTTAGGGAGGGGAATTGACATTTCAGAATTGTAGTAAAAGCAGCAGGATGCATAAAACTAAATCACCAAGGGGCTGGTGGACCACCCTGTATATTTATGACAACCTGAAGCTTCAGATCAGCAACAATAAATTTTTATCAATTGAGAAAAACTATAGTTATAATACTAGTACAGACCTTAACACACATGTACTGTTACAGTCAGAGCCCACCTGCACCTACTGATGAAGTTAAGTGAAGCATAATATTCGCTGAGCAATGGTAGCGTAGTAATCTTGCAGGAAAATACTACCACATGCATACTAAGATGATCGTACATTTGGTAACAGAGATTCTCCTGGACATATCACACTATAAATGATTTACAACTAATAACCAAATATTATTATGTATAGTCCTGGATAAAATACAAGGATATACAAACTGGGGTTCAAAACAGAAAATACTACCGTCTATACCACCAAAGTGACCACTTATAGTTTACAAAAAAGTATGTATTAAAGGATATTCAACCATTGCCTGAACACCATTCTTCTTGAAGATTACTATACGCAACACTTGTCCATTGGGTGAACATATGGTGTGGAGAACTTCCTGCAAAGAACAAACATAACAATTTAACACAAGGGCCAATGAAATCTTTACAATGCATATAGCTGTATGAAAGGATACAGTTCAGTTGAAAACCGAAATACAAAGTAAAATTACTTATAAAGCAGACACATGCACTATTCAAATTAATGTTACCTTACTCCAGACTATAAATAAAAACCCCTACATATTTGTACTCAAAAATCGTATTTGTTACTTGATCATAGAATCAGAAGATATTCTAACAATCTGATCAGAAATACCTAGATTTCCCCTGTCAAAAAAACAGGAATTCTATGCTATAACATGTGCATGCTCTACTCCACTATTGGGAAGGAAAACCAGCCCTGCTCCAATTGTGCTTAAATGAATTAGGGAACGGGATGAAAGACTTCTGTTATCCTTCGCTATGTTCACCTAGATTTTCCAATGTAATTCTTCAGAATGAAATTTGAGGAATTAAACTTTATTGTTAAGTATTCAAACAAGTCATCACTTGAAACTTGCATTCCAACATCCGACATTTCTGTGATAAGAGTCTCACAAAGACCCCTAATCATTTTCAGTATGGAGTAATGGTAAAATGTCAATTTATTTTTGGTGATGCTCTGAGATAATTGGTAGATGGGTCGGAGGACAGAAGTTGAGTAACTCCACGTATGATTTTCATTTATCAAGGGCACCTTTTGGAAAAATGCAAGATGCAGGCATGTATATCGTGCACTAACTCCGACCTCTAATAGAATCGAAGATGTGACAATGTGTCTTCTGTGTTGATTTGGTAAGATCACAGTTGTGCGCATGTAGAGAGAATGCATCATGCCCAGCAGGTTGTAATTAAAACCATTTTCACTGCTCTAGAGAAGATTGTATGCATCAGTAAAGAGTGCAATCTTATCCATAGGAGTTAATGTACTTTTTAAAACGAGCATACGAAATAATGGTACAAACAGCATTACCGCTTTTGGCAATAACCAATCATCTATGTATGTGCTGCTCAACAGGAAAACACATACAACCGAACATCATTCCTTCGTTCCTGAAGTTATTATGCTTGATGGGTCGGGTGAGAAAAGGAATGTGTGATTGAAGGACTAGCTATGAGATAGAGACAGGTATATGATTTTTTTAAACATGTTCAAAGGCACAAGTGAAAAATACTTTCACAATTTTCTACGAATGCCACACGTGGAATGTAGAAATTGGTTAAAAAGCCCAGCACGTTGGATTATGCGAGTTATTTTAATACCCGGGGAAAAGTTGCCTGGCAGGACCGAATACAATATGGACCATATGAAAACCGATGTATTGAATTTATAAATCCTTCTTAGAATCAATTTAACAAATATTAATATTTAAATGCAACAAATGATTATCTACAATTCCAGCAGTAAATATTCCTCGCGTTGGCTGTCATCATCCAGCTCTCCTTCCTTAAAGATTGCAACATCAATGTTGGATTGAGTTTCGTATTTTCTCTTGGTCGGTGAAAAAGTCTCAAGTACCACAATTTTGGTATATGGGACACTTACATACGACGAACCCGTTTTACTTTTCGACTCAACCTTTTCTAATTATTGCCCTACAGAAACTGTTTCAACGAAGTAACTTCCGCGGTTAAGAATGCTAAATCTGCCTCGTGTATCTTGTCTCTAGTCATTCCAGTAGCCCCTGTAATGCCTCCTCGCGCTTTTATCTATATTCACTTGACTTCACTTTCCAAAGACAAAGAAAGCCTCTGAAGACTAACATTTGTCAAGAAGCTAGTCGTATCTGCCAACCTGACTGCTGTACTTTTCAACCGCTTGCTGCCAATGCCTGGTCTGATTATCAACTCAGCCGGACAAAAGCAGTTTGTACAGGTGACAGGAAGACCATGTTTGCACCCTCCACGACACACGCAAATGCTTCAACGCTCGCTACTCTACGAATCAAGTTTGCCAAGAACATGGTTCGTGAGACAACAAGCACAAGCGATCTTGGTTCGTGAACTTTGAAACGACCAAGTTCACTGAACCATGTCCATACAAGTATAGGCAGCTTAAGTCGGAAAATCCCATTATAGTTTATTTTACATTTCGATAGCAGATAAATTGGAAATCTGAAGTCGCTAGTTTTCCTACCTGAAGTCTCCAGTAGGAATGTAGTGATTAAAAGCAATGTTATATAAAATACTCCATCAAATTAAAAACCACACATTTTCTCACTTTTAACGAACAGTACCAGTGCCGATCTAACAGTATAAAGTTCCAGTGCTGGAATGACCACACAGCAGGCAGCAGTGAATACTCGTCTGCCATTATTCTGTTAAATATGCACACTGCTCATTCCAATAAGTGCCTCAGTAGGGATTGAATAGCTCGAATGCTATGATGAACCAATGTTACTTATCAGTAGTGTCCGAAAATTTATGAACCAGAGGAACAGCATGCTAAAGAAGAAACTTATCTAACTCCCCAGCTACTTCCCGCCAATATTCAGGCAGGCTGTTATTTTCAGTACGACTGGGCGAGTTAGCCATGCAGTTTGGGGCGCACAGCTGTGAGCTTGCATCCGGGAGGTAGAGGGTTCGAAACCCCCTGTCGACAAACCTGAAGATGGTTTTCCGTGGTCTCCCATTTTCATACCAGGCAAATGCTGAGGCTGTACCGTAATTAAGGCCAGGGTCGCTTCCTTTCCACTCCTAGCCCTTTTCCTATCCCATCGTCGCCAAAAGACCAATCTGTGTCTGTACGACGTAAAGCAAAAAAAACCACCTCTGTATACAGCAGTAATCCCATCTATCGAAGGCGAGTTGACACAGGGACACAAAGCTCATCCCAACAAACAATGGTCAGTGTTATGTTATTGTTGATCAACGTTGTGAGCTTTCTGTATTGTAACCTTCACATAGTTTTCTTTCAACTCTGTGATATTAGAACGTCTTACAAAATTACTTACACCATAGACTGTAGTTCCTTATTCCCCGACTTTGCATACCACTCTGTTTACCCGTTTTCTTGTCTCGGCGCAGATATGGAATTAGCAACAAAAATCA
This sequence comes from Anabrus simplex, assembly GCF_040414725.1. NCBI lineage: Eukaryota > Metazoa > Arthropoda > Insecta > Orthoptera > Tettigoniidae > Anabrus > Anabrus simplex. The sequence continues at coordinate 227,494,035 of NC_090271.1, read as the reverse complement.
AAATTCATGAATATCTCTGTTATCATAGCCGGTACGGTAAAAGTGTATGACATAAATGATCGGAAATTTAATACTATATAACATTAGTTATGTAGTATTTGTCGATAGGACCACTAATAAATATTTGAGAATTAAATTTTGTGTATTCCCGTAAACTACAATTACAATCAGCGTTAATAAACTTGCTTATGGCCTAGATTATAGCAACTTATTCCCCGACTTTACATACCGATTTTTATTAAGATAGCACCACTAATAACATACATTTGAGAATTAAATTTTAGGCCTTCCCCTAAACTACCATTTTAGTCAGCGTGAATACAATTATTAATGGCCTAGAATATTGCAATTTATTCCCCGACTTTGCATACCAATTTTCATTAAAATAGGACCACTAATAACAAATATTTAAGAATTTAATTTTAGGCCTTCCCCTAAACTACTATTTCTCTCGGCGTGAATAAGATTTATGGCCTAGATTGTAGCGACATATATATACATATTATGGACCTGGAACCTCTGGTCTACCATGTGTAGTGGTGAATAGCCTTATGCTTGGAGAATGTTTTCGTAACTGCTAAACCCATACTAGCACAGAAGTCCAGGAAATGCTTCCCATTCCCATTAGCTTCCATATCTTCCCCACATGTACCAATCACCCTTTCGTATCCTTCAGTTCTATTTCCAAACCCCATATTGAAATCGCCCATTAGCACTATTCTATCCTTGCTGTTGACCCTGACCACGATGCTACTCAATGCTTCATAAAACTTGTCAACTTCATCCTCATCTGCACCCTCACATAGTGAATACACAGACAATTCTAGTCCTAATTCCTCCAACTGCCATATCTACTCGCATCATTCGCTCATTTACGTGCCGAACAAACTGTGCAGTGTGCAACGGTATTCCTGATAAACAGCCCTACCCCATACTCTGCCCTCCCCTTTCTAACACCCGTCAAGTATACTTTATAATCTTCCTTCTTTCCCCCCCTTACCCGAATATCACTTACTCCCAGGACATCCAGATACGTCCGCTTTAGAGACTCAGCCAGTTTTACTTTCTTCCATAAGCCCAATTAATACTAATAGCTTCCTATCGAATTCCATTTCGTTCGCCAAGTAGCTTCCATGGAGTCCATTGCCTGTCAAGTGGGAGTGGGACTCCATTACTCCCATAAAATGTTCGAATTCATGAAGCAGGGTGCTACCCTACTTACACATAGTCCAAGTGAGGATCTCTTCTCTAACGGGTTATGGACCACAGGTGGATTGTATATTCCTAGCCGCCTGCGCACAGGGAGGGCCACGACTCAGAATATGTCCGAGATGCCCACTCCAATTCCGTAGCAACTGGTATCCTGACTCTCAGGACCACTTATTAGGCCACTCGGCCATTCCCCATGGTTCACGAACTACGGCGTGACTACAGTAACCCACACCATGAACCAATAATAATAATAATAATAATAATAATAATAATAATAATAATATAATTCGCCTCTACTTTTGTCATTCACCAGCCATTATTTTTCCCCTTGTGGGTTGCAGGGTAGAATAACATCCGCAGTATCGTAACAGAAGCGTGAGCCACCACGCACCTCATCCCACCCGCGGTCATCGCAAGCACCTGCTGCCCGGAGTCTTTGAATTTTGCGACTCACAAGGTTTATTTTAGCTACCAGTTTGTAGTCGTGAGTTTTGATACTATTTGTAACTAATTTTAGCCCGTGAGTTTTGAGACGTAACCGCAAGTCTACAGCTGGAATTCCAAAAAATGACCGGATGAAGGAGGGAATAATTATGCATCTTTGAACTTTTCTACAGCCCAGTAAACAAAACATGTCGAGAAAAAACTACGAATAATTCAGAAATTTGTCTAATGGTATCATCCTCTTTCACCGTAAATAACAAAGTTTTTATTACGTAGTTTTTCCGGTATCTACGAAAAGGATTAATTATACTCTGCCACGGCCACATAAAAAGCCTTACGTACGTTGAGCACCCCTGATATAGAGCAAGAACTGCAAATAAAACACAAGCAATGACTCGGTAAGTAATTCAGTCAAATACTTCCTGTAATCAAAAAATACAATTATGGAGGCTATGTCGGTGTAAGTAAATGGAAATAACGAAAATTACCAGTAAAATAGCTGCCTCTGTGGATCCGTGGTAGAGTGTCAGCTTCCGGATCCCAAGAAAGCGGGTTCAAACCCGGCAGAGGTAGTCGGATTTTTGAAGGGCGGAAAAAAGTCCATTCGACACACCATGTCGTACGATGTCGGCAATGTAAAAAAATCTCTGGTGATACATTTGGTATTTACCCGACAAAATTAATTAAATCTCAGTCATAGACGCCCAAGAGAGATCTGGTTTATTCTAGGTCCGCTAGATGGCAGACAGAGTAAACCGGAACGTCGAAATTGACGAGCAGACAGCCAAAAGGCGTCAAATCGAAATGTCTGCAAACGGTAGCTGAGGCCATACGATTATTATTATTTTTTACCGGTAAAATAGGCAGCCATTAGATACTCATTAAGAACCATTGCATAGTTTACAAAAATCACATACCTAAACTAACTACATCTGTTTTCGACGCTATCGAGTGCCATTTATACTATTTTCCTAGTGCGGGAACCAAAATCCCTCATCGTGAGGAGGAAGATGCAATACAGGCTTAACTAGTACCAATTTCACCTGTGAAATTGTGCCAGAACAAGAGACGCTTTATTCTTATACTAGCTGATGTACCCGTGCTTCGCTACGGGATTCTCAGAAAGACTGACTTTGTGGTTTTCTTAACCTGAAATCAACATAGGTCATTACAAAAACGTAAGTATGAATGTAGCGATTAAAAGCAATGCTATCATATAAAATACTCGATCAAATGGAAAGCCAAACGTTTTATCACTTTTAATGAACAGTGCTGCGGTTAGATTGCAGTGCCAATCTAATAGTCCAAAGTGGGATGACCAGGCCGCAGATGATGGCATTCCGTGGTTTCCCCACTTTCACACCAGTCAAATGCTGGGCCTGTACCTTAATTAAGGCCTAAGGGACTCCTAGCCCTTTCCTATCCCATCGTCGCCATAAAACCTATCTATGTCGGTGCGACGTAAATCAAATAAAAAATACTCTGTACGCAGCAGTAATCCTATCTACCGGAGATGAAGGGCAACAGATGACACAAAGCACATCACGACAAACAATGGTCACTGTAATGTTATTGTTGATCAATGTTATGAGCTTTCTATATTCTAGGCCTTCACATTTAGTTTTCTTTCGACTCTGTCATTTGTAAAATATTTTCTACCATAAACTGTAGTTTCTTATTCTCCGACTTTACATACCGATTTTCATTAAGGTATGTGTACACCCAGAATTTTATCTTTTTTAATTACAAGGTTTCCTGTTTGGAATTTAGGTTACTGGAATGAGCAAGAAAAAGTAGAAAGATCAGTATATATATAAACTAAAAATATTGCATTATTTGTTTATAACAAATTATTTTGTTTAAAAATGTATGATATTGTTTTAAACATCATAGCTCCCAAACTAATTGACATTTCTCAAATCTGTTTTTCTGCATTTTCTTCACAACACTTATAGGTAGAGCATAAACCTAAAAGACATGATCCTAGAATGAAATTGTGCCTGTTGATGCCCTATTACTTTAGTTGATACAAATGTTTTGGTGAGTGTTTATAAACAAATTACATAATCAATTATATTTTACAACAATAGTTACGTATCTGAGGTTTGTGCCCTGGAGTAGGCTTTTGGCTTTTATTTAAAAGAATATTCAGTGAAATACAATAATTAGGTCTAATGTTATGATTTTTTAAAATACGGAAAGCATTAAAAATTATATTCCAGAGAAATCCACCTCAAAGTTTTAACACAGTTTTAGAAACCTCCTGTATCATATGATGTCCCGTGTAATGCAGTATTCTGGTCTTCCTTCATCTTTCTTCTTCCTCTCAGGTACCTCCTCATGGTTTTCTGCTCTAGGGTGTTTTGTAGGTGATAATTTTTCTGTTTTAGAGCTTTAGTCAACTCCACACTGGCTCGAGTATGTTTACCAATAGTAACACCCACTCGCTTTAGAGTTTCCAATTCTACATTTGGGCTAAAATTATAATGGCAAATAGCATCCATAACACAAAAATTCAATGTTTTTAGTCCTACATAACCATCTTTAGGGCATCTTCTCCATATCATGCCATTAAAATTTCATTTTGAATTTGCATTTGCATTTGCCATGGAGACAACGCCTCAGCATACCAGGATCAGTAAGCTTGGAGTACACTGGCTTGACAGCTTCAAGTAATTGCCAGGTAGTTCATTTTGAGGCTTATATTTATCCATTGTGCTATGTGCCACTGCTGTTTGGAAGGAACACCAACTGCCTTCACCTTTGGGTATCCAATTGTATTGTCCTGCTCTAACCTATCAACTTTCTTCATGTTTGTAAACTGGTTTCCATGGATCTTCCTTACAGGCCTCCTTTTAGTTTTTCTGTTACCCATGGTTATAACAACAATGTACAACAATATTAAAAATAAACAAATTAGAATTGCTGGAAAACTTTCTAAAAGTACAGTGTATCAATATAAATAGTAGGCCTACAAAATGCAAGGGTGCTCAAAACATTCACAGCTGTTTAGTCAAATAATTAAGAGCAATTCTCATAGATAGCAGCACAGGGTTAGTGTGGAGTGACCTTTATATTGTACATCAGTAATTAGAAAGAAAACAAAAGTCACAGATCATCAGCATGAGCAGAAGGCAAAGAATAAACACTTGTGTCCATAAAAGGGGGCGTGGCTCAGTGTGCTGCATTTTACATAAATGTCAATATCTCAAAAAGTAGTTAAGATAGGGTTATGTAATTTACAACAAATTAAAGCTAATAAAATAACGAATCCAGATAATGTGAAATTCAGAATTGAAAAAATTGAGACTTTTTGGCAATTTCTGGGTGTACACATACCTTAAATACTGTTTACCCATTTCTGGTTACTCGGCGCTGATATGGACTTGGTAACAAAAATCCAAAATCATGAATATCTTCGTGATCATAGCCAGTACGGTAAGAATGTATAAGACATGAATAATAGGAAATTTAATACTATATAACCCTAGTTATGTAGCATTCATCGATTACACCTCTAATAAATATTTGAGAATTACATTTTAGGCCTTCCCCTAAACTACCATTTCACTCAGCGTGAATAAAATAATTTACAGTCTAGACTATAGCGACTTATTTCCTGACTTTGCATACCGATTTTCATCAAGATAGGACTACTAATAATATTTGAGAATTATATTTTAGGCCTTCCCCTAAACTACCATTTTTCTCAGCGTGAATGCAATTATTGATAGCCTAGATTGTAGCAATTTATTCCCCAACTTTGCATACCCATTTTCTTTAAAATACGACCACTAATAACAAATAGTTGAGAATGTAATTTTAGGCCTTCCCCTAAACTACCATTTCACTCAGCGTGAGTAAAATGATTTATAGCCTAGATTGTAGAGGCTCATCCGCCGACTTCACATACCGATTTTCATTAGACCACTAATAACAAATAGTTGAGAATTCAATTTTAGGCCTTCCCCTAAACTACCATTTCACCGGGCGAGTTGGCCGTGCGCGTAGAGGCACGCGGCTGTGAGCTTGCATCCGGGAGATAGTAGGTTCGAATCCCACTATCGGCAGCCCTGAAGATGGTTTTCCGTGGTTTCCCATTTTCACACCAGGCAAATGCTGGGGCTGTACCTTAACTAAGGCCACGGCCGCTTCCTTCCCACTCCTAGCCCTTTCCTGTCCCATCGTCGCCGTAAGACCTATCTGTGTCGGTGCGACGTAAAACAACTAGCAAAAAAAAAAAAAAACTACCATTTCATTCAGCGTGAGTAAAATGATTTATAGCCTAGATTGTAGAGGCTCATCCCCTGACTTCACATACCGATTTTCATTAAATTCTCTTCAACCGTTTTCTCGTGATGCGTGTAGATACATACAGACATTACGGAAAAGTAAAAAGTGCATTTTCTTGTTACTATGGACATGACCGATACAGAAATACCATTATTTTCAAATTCTGAGCAATGTACAGACAAAACTCTTATTATATATATATATGTATATATGTATAGATAGATAGATATAAGCAGTACTATACTATAAAAACTTTATGTTAAGTAGTTATAGTACTAATTATTCATATATTTTTAAATGTACTCTACGTACAATGTGCATTATATGTATGATTTTTAAGTGTGATTATTTTGTTAAGACTGTTACTGTTATTGTTAATATTATTTATTGTCATCGGAAGTTATTTTTAAGTGCTCCAGGTTAAGACTGTTTAAGTGTAAGAATGGGGGTACATCCCTAAAACAGATTGGTCTTATCGTATTATCCCCTTTCACCGTAAATAACAATAGAGCTTTTATTACGTAGTTTACGCGGCATACACGAAATACTCTGCCACTGCCACATAAAATGCCTTACGTACGTTGAGCACCCCTGATGGAGAATAAATAAAACATATACTTTAGAGTAGTACCATAATACCTGAGTGTGAGGTATTGTTTTGTGGAACATGGCATACGTCCAAAAACGATGTTCCCCTAATTTTTTTTTTTTGAACTGCGTATATCTTACAATTGTTGACATCCACTAAATGGTGGAACAGAAACTGTACAGATTACCCCAAACTTGCAACAACTGGGCGAAACATATTTTCTATTCCCGTATCTAGTGTAGCAAATTAGATGATTTTGAGTGCTGCTGGATATCTTGTCTGATAGGAAGCTCTCTTGATTCAGACAGGGTCAATGATATTTTGTTGATATACAATACCCGCGCGTAATTGATTTTGTTGGCAGCCGGAAAGCAATATTTGGTTTTCCATTTCATAGAAATGGATCATTTGATGAGGGTTTACATTCAGGTATGAAACACTAGGCGAAGTCCATAATGTTCATCAATACAACTGATCTGTAAAAGAATATAAAAAAATAAATATAACAATAGTATTCGTTAAACAACGAACATAAATCGTTATTTTATTTTGTTGCTCTCACTTGTTATACTTGTATTACTTTTATTTTCGCACCAAACACAGTTTAATCTTGCATTTACCGAGCGAGTAGCTGCGTTGTTTGTTGCGTAGCTGTCAGCTTGCATTCGCGAGATAGTAGGTTCGAATCCCACTGTCGGCAGCCCTGAAGATGGTTTTCCGCGGTTTCTCTTTTTCACACTAGGCAAGTGCTGGGGGCTGTACGGTAAGACCACGGTCGATTCCTTCCCTCTTCTAGCCCTTTCCTATCCTACTGCCGCCATAAAGGCGTATGTGTCCGTGCGACGTAAACCAAATTACTTCGTACAAGAATAAAGATGCATATTATATCTAAACAATAGCAACGCCGAACAAAATATAAGAAAGTGAATTAATTTCTAATTCATATAGTATTTATATTTTATCACAATATATTGTTTAAAATTATAATTATGTTTAATGTTGATTACAAGATAAATAATATATCATTCATTTTCATTTCAGTGGTCTAATACGAAAATGTCACCAAATATAAATTATTTATTTAAATAAGTTTGTCTATACACTGTTCAGAATTTCAAAAGAATGGTATATCTGTATCGGTCATGTCCACAGTAACAAGGAAATGCACTTATTACTTTTCCCTAATTTCTATATGTATGTGCGTACGCGGATCACGAGAAAACGGCTGAAGAGAATTTAATGAAAATCTGCATGCAAACAAGCCACTACAATCCAGGCCATAAACAATTTCATTCACCTGGGATGAAATGGTAACTTAGGAGAAGGTGCCTAAAATTTAATTTTTAAATGCCCATGTTATTGGCCCTAACAAAACAGGCATTCAAAAATTTCAAATCGTTTATGTTTCATTCAGTTTTACCGTACCGAGTCTGATAAGAGTGGTAATTCAGAGTCGGAAGAGACCACAACCGCCCAACCCCCGAAATCAAAGGGTGTTCACGGCTCACGGCTGTCTGAGGCATGGTCATTCCAGCTCTGGAACTTTGGACTGTTAGATCGGCAGCGTAGTACTGTTCGTTAGAAATGAGAAAATTTGTGGTTTTTCATTTGATGGAATATGTCACATGATAGCACTGCTTTTAATTGCGACATTCCTTCTGGCGTCATTGTAATGGCCTGTGTATTTCAGTTGGGAAAACTACTAAGACAGTCTTTCTGAGGATGTAAAAATGCAGGTGGAGAGTGAGTGCCTTTACAATGAAAATTTCCCAACCCGGTCTTCATACGAGAAAAGACATCTGGTGACTTCCCCGTCGCCTTTCTAGAGCAACGTTAAGAGCTATGCAATGTAATACAATCTTACGTGTACACTACCTAATCTAGAACTGAACGGGTGCTCGCATAAACGGGCTAACCAACAAATTTGGAAAAAAATAAGTTATGTGCTGCCATCTATTACGGAAGGTTCAAACTATCTTCTGTGAGCTGGGCTAACATGAGGTAATCCTGTAAGATGAGATACAACGCTTAATTTCATGCCATTTTATTTAGATCAATTTTGTTATTGCAAAATCGTTTTAACAGACGATTGCGGAGAAGGCCGTAAAGATAGCGTTGTTGTATATGTAAGTTAGCAAACCTTCTTCTTATGTATGCTAGATGTTGTGTTCCTTGTGTTTTTGTGCCAGATGAATGGATTTAGTAACAACAGCTAGAGTAAGAAAGCCATTTCAAGTAGTAAAAATGACAAGTGATAAGTTTGTGAGCACTCAAACTTTATTAGAAAAAGTAACCAGAGAATGGTATCTGTAAATAAGCAAGGAGTACTAATTAGTAAAGTGTCAGATATACTATTTAAGAAAGATGAACCATCAAAGTATTTTTTAAAATATTATTATGGTAATGTTGAATATAATTGTGTTGACCTTCACAAAAGGAATGGTAATGGTGGTCGGCCATCACTTGCTAGTATTCAGCTGTCACTAATGTACAGGTGTTACAAGGCCAATAAAGCCAGCAAAGTTTAGGACTTGCTTGAGCTACTTGAGTATGTCCCTGCAAGATACCACGGGTAATACAGAGAACTGACAGCTGTTCTGTCTGTTCTGTTTTTTATATTCCTATTTTTCCAAGCACTTTTCATTTTCAATACAGTTCCAATATATGCTATTAATTTAAAGGTACTACATCGAGATAAAATAATGAAACAAACATTTTTATGGTATAGTTTGTTTTTTTACATTTGCAAAGTTGATTTATCTCTGTTCTGACTAAATGTGGGTTAGTGAGTTAGCCCGTTTTCGCGAGCACCCATTCAATTTTGTATACAATGTAGAATTCCGTGGCGAAGCACGGGTACTTCAGCTAGTAATATAAAAGACAAATCAGGACAAACGTAAATATTTTGGCGTTATTTTATCGCTTTCACATATAAGTTCAAATGATCGCCTGTTTCCTGCGATTGTCCTCAGGAGCATAGGTCGCTCGTCAACATAGTTGTAAGCTCTCTCGGCTCGAGGGGAAACCCGCTCGAGTCCAGGACCTTCGAAGGAATACCAGCGAGTGAAAATCATACATTGCAACGCTCTAGTCGGTACACAGCAGTTGGCGCTTTTTAGTATCCTTAACAGTTCCAGAATGTTTCCATCGATTAAGAAGTATACTTCTCTTCGCCTGAAGGTTTTTGTAATCAAATACTTTCGCGAGATACTACTTTAATGATAAAAATACGGAAGTGAGCGCGCTGAGTTTAATAATAATTGCTCTATGTTTCACTAACTACTTTTACGATTTTCGGAGACGCCGAGGTGCCGGAATTTAATTCCGCAGGAGATTTTACGTGCCATTAAATCTTTCGAAACGAGGCTGACGTATCTGAGCAAGCTGCCAACTTGGAATCAGAAGACCAGGGCATCAACCGTCTGAGCCACTCAGTCCGGCCGCGCTGAGTTGATGAACAGCCTGCATAATTATTTTGTCTGAACTATATCTAGCATGCTCGGGCAAAAGAGTATAAATCAAAAAAGGTAACTTTACAGTAGAAGCATTTTTTTCTTTATTCAAGTACTATACCTACTCCAAAGCATGTGTTTAAAAATGTTAGGTTCTTAGTCTAAATGCTGTAAAATAAATGAAAATTGATTTCAATGAAACATTCTGAGAAAACTGTTGATTTATACTATACTACCTACAGTTTCTCACTTATACTGTTTGGACCATTCATGTTTTCAGGTTCAGAATAGCTAAAAGTACATAAAATTGTAGGCCTACATATAAACATAATGAAACTGCACTAATTTCAAGCAAGAGAGATAAAAAGTGTCACGAAATTAAAAGCACTAAAATGATGCTAAAAATGCTGTCCGTAAGCGTTCTGAGGCATTCGGTGAACTATCTATAAACTGGCTTTCTTTCATCACCTATCACTGAATTACTGCATAATGTTTGTTTCTAGCTTCTTCATCCCCGTTTCTTCCCCATCTGGATAAATGTCAGCAATATTGGATGTTTGCGTATCTTTATAGAACTGATGGAAAGTACTTGGAATAAGAGGAAGCAAGTCTAAAATAGCCTTTCTCTTCTTCTTAGGAACGGGAAGATTGCCGTTGTAGCACCTACTTGTCTAAGCACTTCTATGCGCCCTCTTCTGAGGTCCAAAGTTCTAAACGAGTCCTCTTTCTTCAGTGTAGTTCTGAAGTACACTACAACCCAATCCCTGGTATAGCGTATCCACTTTACATTACACCAGCTGAAATGATTATACCATCAGTATCATTTTTGCGATGCATAAATGGAGTTCTTTACAGGCCTCCAAAATCCGGAAAGTATGTGTGAGAAAGTTCGATGACCTGAAACTTCATTCTTTCCCACAGAACGTATCAGCTGGCTCCAGGCATGGCGATGATAGATAGGAAATTGCAGTCTCTTCTTCTGCTTCTCTATGAGCCCGTGGTCAACATCACAATCTAAGTGGCTATGGCACTAACCATGAATTGATGATCTATCAATTCTAAGTTTTTCTTATCCTTCAATACAAAGAAAAACATACCGGAAACATGGTAACCTTCTTAACCTCTGATGGAAGGCCTATAAATAGTTCATAAATGCAGGTTGCGACTTGATTTGCCCCTCGTCTTCCCTCAGTCTCATTCCACAAGTAGCATGTTACATCTTTCTTGCTTGTTTCATACATAGTGAGATTATAGATCCACAATCGTCGTTTATAAAAAGAAACAGATGTCTGAAGAAATGGTGTTGGTAAACACTGTTGCATATCGAACGAATAGCACCGGGCTGTAAGGTGATCTTTGCACGGCTGTTTTTCTTCGTCCTTTGCTCAATAAGGTGCATTTCCTTTATGATGAAGTGCAAGTTCATCTTCCAGTTTTAATTTCTCTTCTTGGTCTTCCGTAAGGCTTTTTTTGTGTGTGTGTTTAAAACATCATATTTGTGGCACGTGTCTACTTTGGGTTTCTTAAAAGAAATGTTTATTTTATGGAACTCTTTTTCGTATATTGGACGGGATACAGGGCCGAATGTGTTCCCACAATACAACTTCTACATTATTTGCATATTTAGGTTGGGGTGGTAGATATACACGACTGGTTTTCCGCCTCGTGTAGTGCGATTCGTACGCTGGGAAAATTGAGATATGCTGCTAAACTTCTTTTAATTAACTGTCATCGTGTTTGTTGGCTGGTGGGTGTCGCCCCGTCCGATCAGATTGGAGTGCACCGGACACACTAGCCTTTTGATTTGCGATAACAACTGTAACGAACATTTGTGACACAGCAAGTGTCCGCATGAAGCAGTCTTTACAAACCCTAAATCCCTCACCATCAACTCTGAAATGAAACAGGTGAGTCGCTTTCCTAGTTTCTTGTCTATATGGATCATTTGTGCGTTTCCGCGATGTAGCTGGCTGTTGCGTTTCTACGAGTTGAGCGATGTAATTAGCTATTTTGTTTCTGTCGCCCAAAGACGAAAATTAAACAGCTCTTCCCTGATAAGTTTCTCCCTGTGGATCGCCTCCAGAAACTTCTTGCACTTCATCCGACAGTTCTTAAGTGGCTTTGGCCTCTTAGCTGTTATAACATTACCCTTTGCGGTTACATATTCCTTTCCTGTATTTCTACTCAATTTTCTCTCAGCTCTGAGTATTCTGGAAAACACTGCAACACAATTTCTCACTTTTTGTATGAATTTGCGAGCTACAAGTGCCTTCGTTTTATGAATTTGCGAGCTACAAGTGCCTTCATTTTGCGGACTGCCTGAATCACTGCTTTCGGGTGTATATAGGTCCTGTCACGATTAGAATCGTCGAAGTCGGATATTTCACTATGGTTTTCATTAGAATTTTTAACCAGTTCTGTACAAGAGTTGCTGGCATTTTAGGAGTGGTCGAAGTCCGTGAAGTGAATTCTATGGCACACTGTTCGTCACTGTCACTGTTCACGAGCTTCTCAACTTCTTCTGCTATTTTCATCAGTTCATAGTTAAGTTCCGAGGAAGACCATGAACCGACTTCTCCGTGTTCAGGTGTGAAAACTCCACTGGATTCATGTTGAACTGAAGTGACAAGAACAACCAACATCCTGTCACTAAAAATATAATGTAAAGCGAAGAATTTGTAAAATTAAAAAAAGGAACAGATACCAACTCCATTATCTTCTTAGCTCTTGATACCATGTTGCATCACAAAACATCTATCCATACAGCAGGAAAAACTACTTTATTTGCCGCAGCAAGTCACAGCTGAACTAACCCTTCTGATAATTTTAAACACTAATGAACAACAAAAACAACCGGAATTGTTATTTGGTGTTGTTAATGCATCAATATGTGCACAGAATTGTATCCAACAATCGTAATCAAGAAGAGAAATGGCGGACTCTTACTCCGTATGTCTTGTAGGTGTTAATATAAGGAAAGATCTTCACTGGGGTAATCACATAAATGGGATTGTAAATAAAGGGTACCGATCTCTACACATGGTTATGAGGGTGTTTAGGGGTTGTAGTAAGGATGTAAAGGAGAGTGCATATAAGTCTCTGGTAAGACCCCAACTAGAGTATGGTTCCAGTGTATGGGACCCTCACCAGGATTACCTGATTCAAGAACTGGAAAAAATAAAAAGAAAAGCAGCTCGATTTGTTCTGGGTGATTTCCGACAAAAGAGTAGCGTTACAAAAATGTTGCAATGTTTGGGTTGGGAAGAATTGAAAGAAGAAGAGCTGCTCGACTAAGTGGTATGTTCCGAGCTGTCAGCGGAGAGATGGCGTGGAATGACATTAGTAGACGAATAGGTTTGAATGGCGTTTATAAAAGTAGGAAAGATCACGATATGAAGATAAAGTTGGAATTCAAGAGGACAAACTGGGGCAAATATTCATTTATAGGAAGGGGAGTTAGGGATTGGAATAACTTACCAAGGGAGATGTTCAATAAATTTCCAATTTCTTTGAAATCATTTCGGAAAAGGCTAGGAAAGCAACAGATAGGGAATCTGCCACCTGGGCGACTGCCCTAAATGCAGATCAGTATTGATTGATTGATTGATTGATTGATTGATTGATTGATTGATTGATTGATTGAAGGTGCAGTGGTATAAACAGTACATGTTGACATATAATGTTCTGACCAAGCAAATAAATTCCTTTCTCAGTTATACTATTTCTACCATGTGTCCTTACAGCTCATTGCTTCTCTTCAGACTTATATCACTTTTACCATAGCTGTGTGACGACTCTACCTCACAGAATCTGGACTTGTCTCATTTTGGCAAATTTTTGACTGATACTCTTTTTCCCGAGCATGCTAGATATGTTCTTCGTATTCCCAAAGACGATATGAAAGCTTCTTTTTCACATCTAAATATAAATATGGATACGAAAAATCCTTCATAAAGTCAACAAATGTATGCTTTCTGGTTCAATGGTTACGAGATCTCAATGAAGAGATTCCGATTAGGATGAACACAGTGACATTTTATTCCAATCCTCAACTTAGATGCTTTGGTATCGCCCCAGGGCTCACCTCATCGAGCAGCAGCAACGGCAGCCGCTGGGAGAGGGAGGAGCGCGGGCGAGGCAGCGAACAAGCAAGCGTTAGGATCGATACTACCATCGGCTCTGGGAGATAAGAGGCGAGAGGAAGAGCTACATGGCGCTGGCTATAGTTCCTTGCCCGTGCCTACCTACAGAACCGGTAAGATCGCACCCCCGACAGAGTAGAAAGGAGTCGTAATTTTCATGGCCCCGTTATCATGAACTAAAGACTGGGCCTACTCGTTGGAAAAATTCTTTCCTATTCTCCGCGCCTCCCACATCATCTTCTAAAAACAAAGTAGGAATGTGAAGTACCATGTTACATTAAAGAACCCAAGGAGTTTTCGCGACATGTATTAACGTTACGAGATAAAGCGTTGGACAGGATTATGCAATACAGCATAACACTGCAACTTACGATTGCTCGAAAACCTAAACCGACAATAGTCGCGGGTGATCTGACAGATCGGTTAGGTAAATTTTTAGTTGCCCCTCGAAGGCGAGTAGCAAGCCTGTGCGGGCCTACCCCCTATCTGCCTAACTTGGCGGTTAGGAACGATCAAAGCGACTCAAATGCCGCGGGAGCTTGTATCGCAATCTTCTGATCGCAGAAATTGCCGTGACTACCGACGTAAGTTTCTTCACTTTCAAGTTTCCTCAATTCGATGCTATCAAAATAAATTTACAAAAAAGAGGGTAATCTGTAACAACGCCGCGACTAGGCCTAGTACTAGTCATTTTATTGCTGTGTAGGTTTATTATAATTAGAGTACCTAACAAAGATGTTCCGGAAGAGGCGAAAATGCTAGAAGAGGAAAATGTATACACAGAGTCCTGAAGAGCAAACTTACGCGAAAGCTTATAGCAATGCTGATGAGGAATAACTGCGGAGGGAGTGGAATGTAATGGACGGGGATCATGTTTTAAGACAATTCTGATGAGGTTCCATAACCTTATTAAATAGCAAAATAAAAATAAATTAGTTCCTAGAAATGGTCAAAGACTAATAACGAATACGAGGAAGCTCGTAGCACAGCGCATTATTCACATTCCAGGTGTAAACAATGGTAACAGAAATGTAAATGGCGTTGAAAGTTTACGGAATCTCCATATTGATGAATACATTAAACTGTATTGTCACTAACACAAAGCAATATACAGTGAAATTTCAGAGATCAATGGATGCAAATAAGGTGAAATAAGGTTTCACTGGACTTTCATACCTCGCAGAGGCGAATACGAAGCTAACCGTTTGAATGAAGAAATACCCAGTTCAGGCGGTGAACGTGTAAATACTTCCAGGTCAATTGCTGATTTAAGATTAATGACCAGTTTTTGCAACTCTGTTACATTTTACTTCATAAATGTTTAAGAATCAGTTATTAATTTAACAACTGTTGAAAGTCTTCACGAACACACTTCCATCATTTGTTACGAAACAATTGTTATAGATAAAAACGCCTTTGCGAGGTTTCTGAACGCGTTTGGCAGTGTTTCTTTACATAAACCGCCAGGAGCGGTATATTGGAATTGCATTTTGTCACACACATGATTTATATTGTACGTTACGGTATGCGGAGAATATTATCCCGATAATTATATATCGGAAGACAGAGGTCTCGAGCAATACTGCAAATATGCTCGCCCGTAAGTGAAACTGCAAAGAGGGCTACAGAGAGCAACGAAGCCACTACAATGCAACAACCTCCTGAACCTACAGTTAGGATTACCTATTATTGGCCAACAGTGAGTGATGTATTCCAAGTGTTAAATGACCATGAACTTTACAAGAAATATGGGAACTAAAAACATAGTGTATAGTTTACATCTTTTCTTTGGAGGTGGCCTAATAATCTGGCCAGGGACTGTATATTCTACTAGAAAATAGACCAACAAGCTGATTATTTAGAAATTTCAATTCGTCAAATAACGCCTTTTCTCAGATTTCACTTTGCTGGATAGATGAAAATACGATATAAAACTGTTAAAATGATACTTCTAACATTTTGAATGTTTCAAAATAAATTTAAGTACGAAATTCCTCGATTTATTCGCTCTCATGAGAACTGTGAAACAATTGTTACCTTAGTTTTGAAGTGGTGGACAATTTCTTAAATTCAGCACCCAACGAATAGGAAGTACGTCCCACTAACTACATGTTTGTTACGGTTTTCGGAGACGTCGAAGTGTCGAAAGTTTTGTTCTACTCCCAAGATCCAGCCAAACATTTCCGCAGGCAAAGCACAGATTATTGTAAAATAAACTTGCATCTAAATCACTCGACACTTCGAAGCACATAAGACACTGACGGAATAACAGAATATCAACTACATTATATCTAAATTAATACTCTTCGAGGAACACGAATAGTTTGGAAGTAGAAAAATGGCTTCCCTAACCTCAGACTTAATTCTCGAAATGATGTATGCACGCTACAGTTTCGTCATGGACTTCAAAATAATCACGATGTATATTCCTAATCCATTTATAAATGTTCTATTCCGTAGGAAACTTAAGAATAGTTGTATAAGAGTCATTGCCATAGTTAGACTAAAACCTCGTCCACCTAGTGCACTCATATTCTTGAATGCGTAAAAACACGATCAAAACAAGCAAATTCTCACATTACTGCATATAATTACAGGTCGTATGTATCTACTGACTCAAATACACTCGCACACATATTCTACAAAGAAACTAACATTTAACGTCAACTTTCATAAAATTACACAAGACTCCATACGAAAGCAACAAACCAAAACAAAACCAGATTTCCAACAATTCCGGCTACTCGATTCGCCATCTTTGAACGCTCGAGAGTAGCATTAAGGTCTGAGGATTGGAGTCTGTCTTTACAATAAGCTGCCTGAATACTGGCGGAAAATAGCTGGGGAGTTAGGTAACCTCCTCCTTCGGCATGCCGTTCCTCTGGTTCATACATTTTCTGATGCTTGTACGTAAAACACGGGTTCATCGTAGTATTTCAGCTATTCGATCCCTACTCTCCTGCGCTGATTGGAATGATCAGTATGCGCACTTATCGGAGTAACGGCAGAGGCTCACTTATGACCTGGTCTAGAATTAAATTTCGGCCTATTCCAAATTTCAGCGCGAAAATTCATTAATATAACTCAAAATTCAACCCTGAAAAGACCCGTGTCTTCAGAAAAGCTTCTTCCTCTACACTTTTATTAAATTCTAAAAGGTGCGGTATCCGACTGATGAAACCATGCCGCACTCTGGGCGAAACACTGGTAATTTTTTGACGATTGAGTTTCCTGAATTTTATTTTTAAATTCTAAATTAATTTTATTCCAAATTAGGAGGAAAACTTGTTTTCAAGTCAGTTTTTTCGCCAACAGTATAGTGAATTGAGATTTTCAGACCCATGTGGTTGTTCTAATAAATAAGTAAAATGGCATACATTTTGCCCTGGGACGTTACACTATTCAGCACGTCCACCAACCAACCCCCACCCCAACCCCGCAAATTAAAGCGTGTTCACGACTGTCTGCGGCCAAGTCATTCCAGCTCTGGAACTTTGGACTGTTAGATTGGAAGCGTAATATTGTTCGTTAAAAATGATAAAAGTGTGGTTTTCCATTTGATCGAGTATTTCTCATTCCTATTGCCATCATTGTAATGACCTATGTTGATTTCAGTTGGGAAAACCACTAAGACAATCTTCCGAGGTTGTAAAAAGACAGGTAGAGAGTGAGCGTTTGCCATTACACCGAAAACTCTCCTACTTGATTGCGACTGATGGTAGGCCTGGCTTACCATCACAATGAAAATTCCCTAACCCAGTCTTCACATAAGAAAAAGACGTTTGGTGACTTCTCCGTTGCGTTTCTTGAGTAACGACAGGAGCTAAACGATTTAATACAATCTTACAACATGTACACTATCTAACCTAGAACTCTGTATAAAATGTAGAATTCCACAGCAAAGCACGGATACATCAGCTAGTCTCAAATGATCATATGTCTATATCTGTCAATTTTCATTAATGTTCATGAGAGAAATGTGGACATGCGGAGTGATACAAAAAGTTCGTTTAAGTCTACTTTCTACTCTCGCTGGAAATAGTTTTCATTGGTCAATAACAGCTGTTACTGTTAGGAATCAATTTAATATTAAAATATTTTGACGGAAGGGCATAGTAGCTCAGACTGCAAGGCACTGGCCTTCTGAGCCCAACTTGGCAGGTTCGATCCTGGCTCGACCTGACGGTGTTTGAAAATTCTCAAAATTTACTGACGCGTTAAAGAACTCTTGCAGGACAAACTTCCGGCACCTCTGCGTCTCCGAAAACCATAAAACTAGTTGTTTGTTGTTTAAAGGGGCTTAACAGCCAGATCATCGGCCCCCAACGGTACGAGACGGAAAAATGGACATAATAATTAACATTTTGAAATGTATCCACTGACCAGAATGTAATGATGCTTATTTAAATGGGCCTAACATCTAGATCATCGGCCCTTAATGAAACGAAATATAATGACAAAGTCCAAAATCATCCACTGACCAGAAGTCAGAACGTGATGAATGCATGGGTGAATATGAATTTAAAACAACTAGTAGATCCGACCCGCAATGACTCATCTCCCCAGATATATCTGAAAACAAAAGTATTACTGACCAAGAGCACATTCTTGAAACGGTGATGTCAAAAGTGGCCTAAAATCCAAGTAGAACCATGGTATTTGCCATGCTGCGGTACTAATCAAAAGTAGCTTAGACTCACTGTGTTCCACACATGGTAGTACTCGCATGTATCGTACGTCGCACATATAACGCAGACCTATGGCGTTTCTCACATAATGGCGCTACTCGTAGGCAACGCAAACCAATGGTGTTCCTCACATAGTGGGTACAATATTATAATAATAATAATAATAATAATAATAATAATAATAATAATAATAATAATAATAATAATAGCTTTACGTCCCTCTTCTGTTTTTGTGCTCCTCTGTTGTCAGCTGGATGTCCTGGGTCTTTCTATTGTCCCACCTTGAGGTATAATCCTTGGATTCTTTCACTTACTGAGGTATTTTGCAACACTCGGCTGTAGCGATTTGGCAAGAACTGACTTATTAAATGCAGTGTGCTATTCAAGTGAAATAAACTGTGGCAATATAGCGTTTGTTTTAGTTAGTATTGGTGTCAAACTGTTCCTAAGAAAGTGAGTTATTTTTTGCTTTTAGCTTTGAGAGAAAAGTTGAATGCCGTAACAATTTTCGACACAAACCTTAATACCAATATATTTACGCAGTTTCTACTCAGCTGATGGTAACCCACAGTAATGCTATTTTCTATTTCCAGCTTGGTTCATCAAATGTCTGAAGGAATGAGAATTTTATATATATTTCGGTCGTAAATAGCGTAAATTAAGAAATTTCATCGTCATTTTCAGAAATTAGACTATCACCAAATTAACTTACGGTAAAATGCAAAAAACATGAAACGAAAGCGGTAAGTGTACAATCAGTACCACAGTGCAGACATAGTGGAGACGGCTAGATTAGTGAATGGCAGTGCACCGAGCCTCAAAATTCAAAGGTTTTCCGTGGTCGTCTCTCAAACGATGGCTCCACAACTGAAAAAAGACGTACTGCAGAAGGCATCTTACCCAAACTTGGATTACATGCAAAATCATCCCTACGATAAACCAAACCAGGTTAATTTCCGTTCATTCTTCAATCCTACATTTATTTCAAGTTTCTCCCATGCCAACATAACAGGTGGATTTAGAAAGGCTGGAATAGTGCATATTAACAAAAATGTGATCTCTTCTGTAATTATTGCCCCATCTCTCATAAATGAGAGACCTTTCTCAGAAATAAGTGAATCTGCAGACTCAAATTCCAATGTTGAGCACTTCCTTCAGCTTCCCAGAGAACCAAGACGGTAGTAGGAAAGAAGACCTAGCAGCGCTCATGTTGACTTACAGATTCCTGGACCTTCAGGTGTAAAGTTAGATGATTGAATATGTGTCATATGCAAAAAAAATCGCACCCTAATGACTCAAAACGCAAAACTGGGGAAAAGTGGATTTAGTGCAGCTTTTGTACACATACTATGCATGAAGATTGCCAATCACAGGATACTGATGACAATCATGTGAATGTGTCATGTGTTGTGAAGACTCATAAGACTCCTGTGAAATGTACTTATACAACTCCTGTAAGTAGTGTTCTAAAATAACTATCACCAAATTACCTATGTGTGTCACCAAATAACCTGACTCAATTGAGTTGCATAAAATCATCAAGAGTTCAAGATGAAGTAATTTCAAGAAGACATTCATGATCAAAACCTTTAGCTAATGTTCTATTCTATATGATAGGGCCTACATGGAATTTAAAGAAAATAAAAGCATGCACCGTGGCGGTCAAAATAATAGAGCCACCTCTATTGACGGGATTAAGAACTAAGATATCTATTAGTTAGCAAAATCTCCAGGAGTGCCGTGCTGTCAGTCCCTTTGGGCAACATCAGGGAAGACGTCGCTGCTATCAGACGTGCGAAAGGAGGCATAAAGGTAAGAATCTTATGGGTTAAAATAATAGAGCCGTTTTACAGAAATCCCGTTCAAATTGATTTTTTGCAGTTGTTTTGGGGGCTAGCGATATTATTTGTCATTAAACCTCCACTCAATATTATTTTGTATGTAAATCGACGTTTGGTTTTGTTTACATTCTTCTAGATGGGCAGAGCAAAGCAAACATGTGATGATGAGTGTATAGTAATGTTCCGGATGTTCAAAAGTGGGATGTCCTTGAATCAAATAGCCAAAGATTTACACGTTTCGCGAAAACGAGCCCAAAACGCCATTGGACTGGCAAAACAAAGCCGCAGGTGGAGAACAGGGGGCGACCTCGTGTAACTACTCCTCGCGTAGACAGACTCATCACTTGGGAAGTAAAGAAAGACCAATTTTTATCAACACCACGACTGAAAGCCATTTTGTTTAGCGACAAAAATGATGTTCAACCATCAACCTCAACGATTCAAAGACGACTGAGATCCGCAAAATTGAATGGGCGCATTGCGAGACAGAAGCCACATGTTTCAAAAGCTGATGTTCGGAAAAGGTTGGCCTTCGCCCGGAGATATGAACAAAAACCGAATATTTGGTGGAGGAACATCCTTTGGTCCGATGAATCCAAGTATAATAGGTTTGCCTCAGACGGAAAAGTCTATGTGCGCCGCCCACCAAACCAGGAATTTAATCCCAAGTACACTTTAAAAACCGTGAAATACGGTGGCGGAAGTGTTACGGTATGGGGATGTTTTTCATGGTACAGCATTGGTCCAATACACCGTATGAACGGCATAATGAACGCAGAAATGTACAAAGACAAATGTGATGCTGCCTTATGGTTAAGAGGAAATGCCGCTGAAATGGAAATTTCAGCACGATAACGATCCAAAGCATACTGCAAGGATCATAAAGCAGTTTTTTCAAGATCACCATACCGAAATATTAGTGGCCACCTCAATCCCCTGATGAATCACCCTTTGAGAACTTATGGGAGATCGTAGGCAAGAGAATTGACCGCTCAAAAGCTACATCTTCAGATAAACTTTGGAAGAAATCCGGAGAGCCTGGTATGCGATCAGCAGCGACGAATGCAGGCGTTTAGTCGACTCTATGGGTAAGAGGTGCAGGGCAACCCTCAAAAATAAGGGTTACCCCACGAAGTACTAATGCACTCCTATTCAAAAGCGACTGTTCCTGTAAATTTCATAGACTGAGATCAAGTACAAAATATTTGTGCCAATTGGCTCTTTTTTTTTTACCCTGTGGTCTGGTATTCTTTTGAATATTAGTGTTTAGTTTGAGTTGTGTTATCTATATAACTGACTGTGGTATAATGTGACTGTTGTAATGGTGTCTAGTAATAAATTTGCACTTTATTCCAAACCTTTGCCAGGTGGCTCTATTATTTTGACCACCACTGCATTTCCCCCCCTTTATGCTGCTATAATCTAAAATTATCACCAAATTACCTTAATTTACCGTATGTAGTGTGAGGGGTTTGTGCACTATTATATGCAATCTGCACTAGTTCAGCGACACCAAACCGGGAATTAAATATATACACGGGGAGATTAAACTGAGCTCGAAAAGCAAGGCGCCAAAGGGAAACATTTTAGGCGACATGGCGACCTGAAATTGTCGAGCACTGAAGAGGCGCATAAAATAGAAGATTTCGCCTCCACCAAGTACGTAATCACCGAGAAATGGTTAGCAAGTAGAGACCCTCCTAGGAGGCAGTTCTACCCAAGGATTGGCGCCCCTGCCTATGTGAGTCCCAGAGCACACTGACCCGGTGTGTAGTATCTGGTCCCAGTTCAGGGTTACGAGTGAAAACCTTAACATCAACGGCGGAGAGGGTGACCTTCGGTACGGCGGAGATGTTGGAAAAGTCAGCCCTGTACTTGGGGATTAATACGAGTACTACACACAAAAGGCACGACGGTTGCACATGTTAGTGGCGGTACCTCGACAGCGCCTGTTCCCATTTGTTAGGGGCGGCTGAATCACAACTCACCAACACGTCTGGCAAGTGGGTTTTTTTATTGCCGAACACCTTCCATAAACTTCTATGACTTCGAATTTTCAAACGAAACTACCCCAGATGAGTAGAGTGAAGGACTCAATCTCACGTCAGTCTGCCCCAAGGATTCTGGGGGAGGCAAACATTCGAAAAGAACGACTAAAACAGTAAGAATCTCGATTACATAAAGCTGTTGGCTGGAAAACGCTGGTTCCAAGTGGCTCAAGACCTAAGACGATAGAAGCATATGGAAGAGGCCTATATCCAGCAGTGGATTGAAAAGAAGGGTAGCAATTTTTTAATGGAACTATATAAATTTCACCCGAAGGAAAAACTAAGAATCGAGCAAAGAGTTCAGTGATGTGCGTATTGGCAAATCCGACAAGTACTTTCGGAGATATTAAAGGGTTCACATGGGTAGGCATTAGACAGAAAATGAAATAGTGTATGGCTTTTAGTGCCGGGAGTGTCCGAGTACATGTTCGGCTCGCCAGGTGCGGGTCTTTTGATTTGACACCGTTAGGCGACCTGCGCATCGTGATAAAATAATTAAGGCGACACAAACCAAGCCCCCGTGCCAACGGGAATTTCTGCCGGGAATCGAACCCCTGACCGCTGTGACCAAAGGCCAGCATTTAGCCATAAAGCGATGCACCCCTTGCTGGGATATCGAGGGCATGCTGCGTAACTCACGCCGTGTTGATAAACACGCGTACCTCGTCCTTATCCCGACCGAGTTTCGTCCGTGAAGATGTTAGTATCTAAAAAGGCAGGATCAGATTTCACGTGCTGTACGGTCAATTGACAGAACAACTGCACTTCAAAATAGTCACCAGGGAGCACCGAGTGTAAGCAGATATTACGGATGAAACTGGTGAGTATTCAATATGCGCATAACAGACGCCCGGCTGATGTTCCCTCTCCCGTGTAACGACCCGTGTGCTAGTGTAAGGGTTATGCCCTTGCCAAGTGAGCTACTGCGAGGCTTGACGTGCAACAGACATTTCCCGGTCTATATAATACCTGCCCAGTTTTGTGGATGTACCACATATGGTAAGGCAAGTGTTCGTTATATGTACTAGTTTTACGGGTTCATTCGTGGTACCAACAATGAATGGTGATCAACGTTTCTGCCGTCTTCTAACCCGTAATGACACATCTCGTTATATTCACCCGGTTTACGGAGACGTATCAGCATATTTCAGAATTGTAGTGAACGGGGAAGGTAGCAGAAAAATAGACTGTACGGGGAGATGAGCCACCCGGCACATAGCTGGCAAATATTATTTTGAGTGCGAGAAAAGTAAATTAAATCTGAGAACAGAAAAGGTGTTCACCGTGTGTGGTACTGCACTCGAACTATATATTGCAATCATAACAGCACCCCCCTCCCCCGCAACTAGATGACAATAAGCACTATGTATATATAATCCCTACCCCGTTTCTCTCTGGGGTTGGGTATGAAGTGAGAAATTTTCGCGACGAGTTTTTACGACCGGATGCCCTTCCTGGCGTAAATCTTATCAGGGGAGGTCATGAAATAAATGACGAGATAAATGATGAGTGAAACCCGGAGCTGGCACATAGCTTACTCTCGACTAGCATTAGGTGTCTGCGCAAGGTTTAATGTCTCCATCCGACGGACGAGTCAAACAGCGTCATATGCTCACACTCCATATGAACACTGCAGAGAAGCTTGGAATTCAGGCTCCTTGAATACAATCTAGTAATTAGAAATTTTATAACACCTCTCCTACCCTGTCGGCCAACGTTCGGATTATTTCTTTTAACCAACGAGACTAGAACAGGCTAACCACGGTGTCAAGAGTATGTATACTTGACGCCTTAACGATCATGGCCACCAGGCCGGCATGACCCTAAGAACTGTGCCTTTATATAATCCGTGAATGGCTGTTCAATGACCCAAGAGGACTTCTCACTCCACCTAAAGAATCCAGATCTTAAATCCGGTTGAAAAAATTGAGGGATCACTTTGGCAAAGTGGTTGAAAAAACCCGCCGTATGAGACATTTTAAAGAGGTACTCCGAGGAGTGTGGTCGAAAATGCCGTAATTTACCAGACGTTCATTGTGCTATTGCCAAGACGTCTGGAACGGCCACCAACCCTAGACGGTTGTGCACAGAGTATTAGGACCTCAATGAACAAAAAGATTACAATAATTATTCTTTATCTGCTACCATACGAAACCTTTTTGATGTGTTAAAAGTTGACTACTACAAATGATAATACATATTTAACGTGTTAACTCAATGGAGTTCATTTTGCTTGAAGTTACTCAATATACAAGACATGCGTAAAAATACTTTTCAGCGCCACTGTATATAGGTCAGCACAGCCAACAGCTGACCGATTCGCCTGGCACAGAATACAGCCACCTAAGAGCGCAATAAATTATACAGTGAAAAGAATGTGGAGAGATGTTGAAACGAAGTTCAGTATATATATCATAATGACAGATACACAGCACTATAGCTAAATGTTCTACACAAACAAACTTAACGACATTTACACAAGCATTAACATCACAGTAGAAAGACTTCGGCGCGATCACAAGTCACGCCAGAAAATGAAACAAATTAGTCTGAATGACTAACACAATGTACGAGTGGTGTATAGTGAGTATAACAACCTGTCTTAAAAAGATAAAACATGCATACGGAATTTGAACCCGTCAACAATGCTTTCTTTTTTCCAGTTTTCAGATTTTTCTGCACCGATGGCATTGTAGAAGGGAAAGCTGGTGCAGAAATCACGAGGTCAAGATCTTTAAGAGAAATGATAGTACTACGTAACGCAATAACACATCCTATACAGAATAGAAATAGAAGAATGCACATTTCTGGGGCATTCCCGCGGGTCGCTCCGGATACTATCTCGGATACACATGTTCATACCCCACAAAAATGTCAACCTGACGATGGGAAAACCCATAGTTCAAAGATAGTATATCTACGAAAGACTGACAAAACATGTATTTCCAGTTTCGGTCCAAAACAATAGACCTTAATGAGACTATTTCCACATTCCACGGTACCTGAACGACGTAATAGTCAAATGAGATCAAGCAACAAAAACTGAGTTACAAATCATACACAACCTATACCAAACTGAGATATTCCTCATGTAACAAGATAAATCACGCATGTCAAAAAATTGACTACTAATTACTCAGCACTGAAGGGTGTTACAACTGTGCCTAAAAAACATCCTATAAAAGGAACCTTGTATCCTTGCTTAGTAACGATTCTCCAAGCGACGACAGATATTCTTTTTATAGCCAGTTTAAGAAACCTTGCAAAGGAATTTCCTGGACACGTTCCAGGTTCCTTTTGCTAACTAATGCGTTGATTTCGTACTTGAAGCAGCTTTTGTTCTGAAGTTCAACCCCTTCAGTACTAAATCAAGTATAATCTTAATAGTATCAAACATTTTTGGAAGGTTGTCTAGCTATCATGACTGACATTTTGTCAATTAAGAGTAAAATAATCTTGGTATTTACAAGTACCACCAGACCGAAGTTTCTAATAACACATTTATGGCGTCGGCTTTCTGGGCTCAAGTTGACAGGTTCGATCCTGGCTTAGTCCGATGGTATTTGCAGGTGCTCAAACAAGTCATACTGTCGGTCGATTTACCGGCACGTAAAACTTCTGCGGGGAAAAACTTCCGACACCACGGAGTCCTCGAAAACCGTAAAAACAATTAGTGGGATGGGAAACCAACAATATTAATTTCATCTTGATTAGATCCTCAACTGGTTTGTGCGTCAGAAGGGAATCAGACCGTAAAATCATGCCACATAAAATCATCTCTCCTCATATCCCACCATTCCTGCTGTGTGTTACTATTATTATTACGTAGCTTATTTTTTATAGTAGAGCAAATTAGCTACGCATTTCAGCTCAAGTGACCGCTTCGGTTTGCTTTGGGGAAA
Organism: Anabrus simplex; assembly: GCF_040414725.1. NCBI lineage: Eukaryota > Metazoa > Arthropoda > Insecta > Orthoptera > Tettigoniidae > Anabrus > Anabrus simplex. Next base: position 227,467,424 of record NC_090271.1, on the reverse strand, counting down.
CCGTAGGTTTTAACCATACTGTCGGCAGCCCTGAACATTGTTTCCCGCGGTTTCCCATCTTCACACCAGCGTCTTTGTAACATCTGTATTAAAGTAAATGAAACCCAGATGATGAGTCATCAGACCATAGACTCGTTTGATGCAGCTGTCAATGCCATCCTATCGTGTGCTAATCTTTTCATTTCTACGTAACTGCTACATCCGAGTACACTGGTGTTTCAGAATGGAGCATTAATTCCGCGCGCAGGAGGTCGTCTTATATAAGATTGTGATTAGGTAAAGTACTGCATTTTTATTGTTTTAATATTGCCTTTTCTATGCTATATGTTCCCCTCTAGAATTTTCTTTTATTGAAGTATTAAATGTGTGTTTTACTTATATGCGCTGTTGTGATTGATTTATTACGTATTTAGTTTCGGCCATAAATTCACATCTACCTTTCTCTACTGTTATGTTAAATATCCAAATGCTATCTGCTATTCGATTGTTGTTTATTTCTCGCGGACAGTGAGTGTAATTGGTCTCGTAATCCGCATCACACTTGCGTGTCAATCAGTGGAATCCGGCAACAGTCTATGTAACTGATGTAATCGCCTCAATCAAGCGAATTAACGACAGTTCCAAGACAGCCCCACGTGGTTCTTGCCACGTGCCTGGGAATAGCCCAGTGATCCTCCAATCAGCATTCAGACCGCGGATGGATGCATTCAGATGGGCAATGTTCATTGACGTCAGGTTCGGTTCTCTCTGTGACGGCAGCATAATTTTCACACTTGTCACCACCGGCTTTCTTGGGAATAGATATAACACCACACTGCCGAAAATCGGATGGCACTTCTGTCTCAAACATCTTGCACACTAAATGGTTTAACCTCGCTATGCTGGTTTCTCCTAAAGCAGTCAGTAATTCAGAGGGAATGTCACCAATTCCCAAGTGCTTTGTTGCTATTTAGGTATCGCAAAGCTCTATTGAATTCTGACCTCAAAATTGGGTCATCCATTTCATCAGCATCAACAGCCTCCGCTTCTTCGAGAATCATCATCTACGTCCTTACCTTGATACAACGGTTGGATATGTTCCTGCAATCTTTCTGCTTTGTCTTTCCCTAGAAGTGGGTTTCCATCTGAGTTCTTAAAATTCATACACCTAGTTTTCCTTTCTCCAAATGTTTGCTTGATTTTCCTGTATGCAGCATTTAAATTTCCTACGACCATACAACTGTCCACATCTTTGCACTTCTTGAGCCTATCTTCCTTAGCAACCTGTGCTTGGTATCCACTTCATTCTTTAAACGCCTGTATTCTTTTCTGCCCTCTTCATTTTTTTTTAATTCTTGCGTTTCCATCGTTCTTCGATCAGGTCTGGTAACTTGAGTAATCCGTTGTTTCTTTGTTGATCTTTCCTTAACTCCTAACTTCTCTTCAGTAGCCCTACCGACTTCATTTTTCATGGCTGTCCATTCTTCTTCTACTGCGTTTCCTTCAGCCTTTCCATTTAGTCCTTGTACAATATGTTCCTTGAAACAATCCCTCACCGTTTTCTTTCAACTTGTCTAGATCCCATCTCACTGGATTCCTTTCCTTCTTCAATGCTTTAACTTCAGAAGCGAGTGCATGACCAACAAGATGTGATCAGAGTCCACGTCTTCTCCTGGGAAAGTTTTGGAATCCAACATCTGGTTTATGAATCTCTGCCTAATCGTAATTAAGTCTAGTTATACCTTCCAGTGTCTCCTGGACTCGTCCATGTGTACAGCCGTAGTTTGTAGTGTTTGAACCAAGTATTAGCAAGAACTAAATTGTGATTGCTGCAGAATTCAACCAGCCGACTTCGTCTTTCGTTCCTTTGTGCAAATGAGAATTCTCCTAATGCATTACCTTCTCTTCCTCGGCCTACCACTGCATTCCAGTCTCCGATCACAATTAGATTCTCGTCACCTTTTACATATTGTAGTAAATCCTCCCTTCACATTTTCTTTCATCATCCGCTGAACTATTCTCCGGACCACCTTTTGAGCAGACTAAAGCGGAAGTGAGTGTATAGACCAGGGGATGGCGCGGGCGACAGGGGCAGCGCCTACGGTGTTATCACACGGTAGGTGAGGGGGCAAGGGGGGTGCGCTACTCAGAGCGAGTTTTGGCAATGGTGCAGTCAATGCGGAGCTGCCATGCTTACTCACTCTGTGGATGTCTTGAACACGTGGTATTAGTTCCAATCAGTCTGTTTAAAGCAGCAGTGAGGGAATTTTATCAGTGTGCTTCGCTTTTACAGAAATAATGTATGTGCGTATTGTGTGCTAATTCATAATTCTTGTAGTCCCTTGTACGTTTTTTCTTACTCGTTATTGGATATTATTGTGCAATGCATCCGAACAAAACTTCAAACTGTTATCAGCTGAACAAGAAACGCAAGATTTTTACGTCCGGCGAGAGAAACATGATTCTGTCTGTTTATAAACATTTCCGAGCAAATAGTATTGACGGCGGGATTAGTTTACCTCGTGTGCTGAACCCGGTTCTGATTCAGACTTGGATGTGAAGCCACTCGATAGTGACACAGATTAATTACTGCGGCACAAGGTAAGCTGACACTGACACCTCCTGCATGATAATAATAATAATAATAATATAATATGTAATAATATTTATATAAAAATATATTTGTAATAATAATTTATTGAAATTGGGCTGGACAAAGCGGAGGTGGGACAGGTTTTCGCCTGGATCCTTAACTTCATCTGTCAGTTTCAAGTTAATTCCAGTACGAGTACATAATCCTCACTTCTCTCGCTTATTCATAAATCGCTCGTGAGTAGCAGCTCATTTCAATCAGGAATCAGGCCATATATTTAGATAATAAAAGTGAATAATAAATAATAAAATATTAAGTTATATGCAGTATATATATTGATAATAATAGAATAATTTAATGAATGCAATGCTTACTGTTTATGTCAAAAGAATTCGTTCGCAGTGCTTTAAGCGTGAAATTGTAGTTAGTACATTAACATTGTGAAAGCCCTATGGCTCAGGTGGCTGCGCGTCGGCCTCTGAACGCTGGGTTTCGTGGTTCAAATCCCGGTCACTCCATATGAGATTTGTGCTGGACAAAGCGGAGACGGGACAGGTTTTTCTTCGGGTACTCCGATTTTCCCTGTCATCTTTCATTCCAGCATCACTCTCCAGTATCATTTAATTTTATCTGACAGTCATTAATCATTGCCCCAGAGGAGCAAGACAGGCTTCGGCAGCCGGCTCAATTCCTATCCTCGCCGCAGGATGGGGCTTCATTTATTCCACCCCTGACCCGGTGATTGACTGGAAAATAGATTGTAGGTTTTCACGTTTAAAATGTAATTCAGTAAATTAATTGTTTAAAGATGTAAGCCCTTAAAAAACTATGGGATTCTAACACGCGTACGTTAATGTATTAATTATTTTAAATTCATTCGAGGTTCAATCCGTGAACTTTGAATCGTGCGCCGGCTTATTTGGCAACCACGGGGAGTGTGACGACACAATGGCGTCACTTCCGCTTTAGTCTGCTCAAAAGGTGGTCCGGAGAATAGTAGGCATATAAACTTGCACTATTGTAGTGGGCATTAGTTTGGCGTCTATCTTGAGAGCATTAATCGTTCCACTATGCTGGTCAGAGTAGCTTACCCGTTGCCGTAATATCTTATTCATTATTAGTAGTATAAGTGGACAGTTCTGTGGCCTCCACCTCCATCGGCCCTCCTCCACAAGCTCTCGGGAAAGGCCTCCTACACAAGCTCTCGGGAAAGGCCTCCTCAACACGCTGGCCAAGAGCGCGACCCTAACCTCACATACGCCAACTTGGAGGGACTTAACCTAACTTTTTATGCGTAAGAGAGCTTGTCTAACCTCATGGAGGAGCTTAACCTAAGTTATACAGCTGAATGCCCTTCCTGACGCCTAAGAGCGCGATCCTAACATCACATTAGCTATCTTGGAGGGGGCTTAACCTAACATTTTATGCGTAAGGGAGCTAGCCTAACCTCAGGGAAGGGCCTAATCTCAGTTTTAAGGCCGGATGCCCTTCCCGACACAGATTGCACAAGATGGCGGTTATACATTACTCCTTATGAGACTCCTTAAGGGTTCTTGCGAAAAATGGCTGCTATACATAGGCTCTTATGAGACGCCCTTGGGATGCTTGCGCATGATGGCTGCTACAAGGTGGCTCCTTATGAGACACCTTAAGGATGCCTGCGCAAGATGGCTGCTGTTCTTATGAAGAAAGCTAGCTTAGAGGCTAACGTGCCGAGCTGCTTCCATTCATTAAATTTTGGGCTTAAATGCAAAATGTTAAATATCTCGAAAACGGTGCGTCGTAGAGCAAAACGGACAAAATTTTTCTGCTTACACCGCAGGTTCGCAGTATCAGGAACATGATAGCATTGGCATTGACAGCTATAGCTTCTTATGAGACCGCTTAAGGGTACTTGCACAAGATGACTGCTGCTCTTATGAGACTCCCTAGGTATGCTTGCGCAAGGTGGCGGCGACAAGATGGCGGCTATACACAGCTCCTTATGAGACGGCCTAGGGGTGCTCACACAAGATGGCGGTTATACACAGGATCTTATGAAGAAAGCTAGCTTAGAGGCTAATGCGCAAGATGGTGGCTGCTGTTAGGCATGCGGTGGAGGACAATTTGAAATTCTACGTGCTCTTCAAAACTACGTTCGTTTTGACAGCGGCTATCTTTAATCAACAGAGAATCGTGCTGCCATCTTTAGCTACTACCTTTGAAAAGTGGTGAAGGCGATGTCCACGTGACAGCTGTCATCCACCATCCTTAATTAACAGAGCCATCTTTAGCTACTACCTTGGAAATCTGGTAGCGGCAATTTGAAAAATTCTACGTGGTTTTAATAGCTGTCAGCCGCCATCTTTACACAACAACGCATCGTGTAGCTATCTTTACGGTACTAAACCGCATCGTGGTGGAGGGTAATTTAAAAAATTCTACGTGCCTTTTTGACAGCTCTCATCTTTAATCAACAGAGCATCGTGCTGCTAACATTTCAGCACTAAACCTCATAAATGTAGGGGTGGGTAATTTACAAAATTCCGTTAGCTATTATCTTTAAACAGTAAAACTTTAGTGCATTCGCGAACCTAACCTCTCACCTACCATCTTGAATGAGGCTATCCTTAGTTTACGCCAAGATGCCCTTCCCGACGCTAATTTGCACTTAGAGGTTACTTCACAAGATGCTGACTGCTGTTATGACCTTCTCCTCTGTTAAAGGTCCAGATTAAACATCCATCGCGAAGGCTAGAGTGAGCACGTGTTGCAGTGATGACGTTTTTGTGCATGTTTAGGCTTGATCGTTTTCTCAAGAGTAAGGAGGCAAAGGAATGCAATAAGTATGCATCATGAAAGCAAGAGTGTGCACGTGCTGCAGCGATGACGCCATCACAGTTGTGCATCTTTAGATTTGCGGATAACAAAAGTGAATGAAACATAACTAGAATCGAACACTGTACTCGACACAACATGTGTTAAGAACATGTCAGGGATAACTTTTTTCTAAGAAGATCAGATTACCACACATCCCGTGTAGGCTAAAGGGATAACAGGCTAAGAGGCTAATTGGCAAAAGGGCTAATGGGCTAGGGTGCCTGTCCTCTCTTTATCCGAGCTTGAGACCGGCTCTACATCTACAGGCGGAGTTAACACCGTAAGGAAGGGAGAATGTTAGAAAATAATCTATACGAATATAGCTACTCGATCGACTATATATTACAGAAGGATGACTTAGATGAGGGTAAGCGCTGGGATTATAGGAAGGTGTTTAAGGTGTTTTACTGTCGAGAGAGAGCTATTACTTAATACCTACATGACGTAATTCTTGCTCTATTTCATAAATATCTGCTTTGTACTCTGTGTAACCAGCATCATGACAGGCTCTTAGCAGTTGCAAACGTTTTACGAGTACGTTGGGGTCTTTACAGTATCTTATGTCTACATAGGGTAACAGGCTTGTTGTGAACTTTGAGCCTATATGCAGACAGTTGATGTGTGGGGACTTGTTTTGATGTAGTACGTGCTTCAGCAGTAGCGTTTCTAGGTACAAACTCGTTTCGATAGCAATGAAGCGTTGAAATTTTCTTCTTCTTGCATCTCTTCTTGAGATGTTTGCACTGCGACAGAACGTGTAGTAGGCTTAGAAAATGAAGTAAAATCATCAAGCTCTAATGGCAATGAAACATTGAGATATTCGTTTTCTTCTACTTTCCCTTACTACTGTTTTGATCAACATTATCCTTATCATGATCGTGCTTCTCTTGAAGTTTGTGCTTAGTAACAGAACTTGTTTTGTTGCTTGAACTGCCCGCGCTAGTCATACGTCATAGGTCTTATGGCGACGATGGGATGGGAAAGGCCTAGGAATGGGCAGGAAGCGGCCGTGGCCTTAAGGTACAGCCCCAGCATTTTCCTGGTGTGAAAATGGAAAATCACAGGAAACCATCGTCAGGGCTGCCGACAGTGGGGTTCGAACCTACCATCTCCCGAATACTGGCCGCACTTAAGCGACTGCAGCTTTCGAGCTCGGTGCTAGTCATACGGAAAAAGATAATGAGAATTCACAGACATAGCACTCCTATTTGTCGGTGCTAGCCCTGGACCTCAAGAAAGAAACAAAACACCGCACGCGCAGCGGAATGCAACTTAAGAGTCCTGTCTACAGCCCGTAAGTACGTATACATATTTCTCTAGTAACGACAGTATTACTTAATTTACAGCAATTTTATACTTTGAGTAAAAGCAATTATCTTCCTCTTGGGACAAATAAGAGTGACATTTCGTGGATCCAATTCGTTCACAACCATTTTCCCGTTAGCGGAATTAATGAGATCCTGCGTATGACGAGGATTACAAATCCCATCAACAAGCAGAGGAATCCGCATTTGTATTGCGTAAAAAGTGGTATTTACGATACCCAGCCAGCCAATACAAGTCAATCTCAGTTCTGCTTTTTTTTTTCTAGGGGCTTTACGTCGCACCGACACAGATAGGTCTTATGGCGACGATGGGATAGGAAAGGCCTAGGAGTTGGAAGGAAGCGGCCGTGGCCTTAAGGTACAGCCCCAGCATTTGCCTGGTGTGAAAATGGGAAACCACGGAAAACCATCTTCAGGGCTGCCGACAGTGGGGTTCGAACCCGCTATCTCCCGATCACTGGATACTGGCCGCACTAGAGCGACTGCAGCAATCGAGCTCAGTACGTTTTAAAAATTAATCGTGAGTCCGAATCTGTACAATGCCAGTTTATTTTGTACGGTACTGAGTTACCCGGTGTACGGTTTAGTGACCCTGAAACACAGGCGTACGGTTTCAGGGCTAAACAGGTAATCATAGGTTATAAACTTCATGGTTCTGATCCGTATTGAATTGTAAGTACAATATATTCATTAAATTAATGTAGTAATGGTCCACCTGTGAATACTATAATATGTAGTATTCTAAATTACATTAATTAGGGTCTAGTTTCGGCCAGGGCCGGCCATCTTCAACCTTAATGAAAAACATCTAATAACTAAATAAATGTACATGCACACAATTGACATAAAACAAATGAAACAAATATATACAAATTGACATTTAAAAAATGTGATGAAATTATGATTAAATTTGAAAATAAACTAGGTTCCAACTTCTTGAGTATGCTCATCATTGAGAATATTTCAAGTATTAATTTATATACACAGAACATCTAATCATTAAATTCAAAAAGTTGACCCCGTAGTTCAAAAATGTATTTGAGTGGTGTTAGTCATATGCAAGCCATTGAACACCGCTGTAAATAACCATTAGCTGCGGGAGAACTGTTAGATGTTGTTACATCATCAATTGTAGGGGAGCTGTGTGCGTCCCACGGCGGGGCAATCAGAGGCCGCGGAGCGGTTCACGTGACTGACGTCATAGCGCGGGAAATTTGATTTTGGCGGGAGACGATTTTTTGACAGCGGTCATCCGCCATCATGCATCGCAAACCTCAGTGCTGCCATATTAACGCCACAAAACCTCAACAACAACGCATTGCTAACCTGTGCTGGTATCTTCACGACACTAAACCTCATAGGCACGTGGTGGCCAATTTGAAAAATTACACGTGCTTTTTGACACCTGCCATCCGCCATTTTTCATCACTAACCTCAGTGCTGCCCTCTTTACAATAAACCTCACGGGCGCGAAATTTGAAATTGCACGCGCTCAACGAAGCCACGTGCTTTTTCTTGACACCTGTCAAACTGACAGCCACGTGCTTTACGGACAGCTGCCATCCGCCATTTTGCATCGCAAACCTCAGTGATGCCATCTTGACGGCAAGAAACCTCATGGCTGCCACCTTAGCTACGTAGTGGCGGGTAATTTGAAATTCCACGTGCTTTTTTGACAACGGCCATCATTAAACCAAGCGACGTACTTTTTTGACAGCCGCTATTTTGCATCGCTAACCTCAGTGCTGCCATCTTGTGGTAGCCGGCAATTTCAAAAATTCCACCTACTCTACAAAGCTACGTGCTTTTTTGACAGCTGTCATCTTTAATCAATAGAGCATCGTGCTGCTTCCTTTACGGTTACTACCTTAACCACGTGGTGGCAGGCAATTCCAATCTTTCAGAGTAAACAAAGCTACGTGCTTTACTGACAGCTGTCATCCGCCATCTTGAACCGCTAACCTCAGTGCTGCCATCTTTAGCTACTACCTTTGAAATGTGGTAGCCGGCAAATTGAAAACTTCTACGTGCTCTACAAAGCCACGTGCTTTTTGACAGCAAGCGTATTTAATCAACAGAGCACCGTGCTATCTCTACGGCCACACGTGGTAGCGGGCAACAATTCGACGTGCTTCTTTTTAGCTGCCATCCGCCATCTTTAATAAACAACGCATCGTGCTATCTTTACAGCACAAATCCACATACTTTTTGACAGGTGGTGGCGGCAATATGAAATTCTATCAAGCTGCTATCTTTACACCACTTGTGGTGGCATAGGGCTGGCTAAATCCACACAGCTGCAACGTTACGCAGGCAATTCCGTCAGGCACTATCTTTAACTACATGCACATGGCTTAGAACAAGCAAGCTGCTAGCAAGGTGTCCTCATTTCAGTGAACGACTGGATGCGCTTGTTCACGGTCCCCATCCGACGGATTCGAGTTAAAGCATGCACGACGAGAAAAGCAAGCAGAAAACCCTACAGCCTTTGGCGACTGCTGCTCCTGCATTAACTATTCTTGTGCAAAAACGCAGACCTACGAACTCAGAGTTAAAGCAAGCAACCTCTTTGCTTGCAAAACGGAAGTAACTTAGCAAAAATAAATCCCAGTTTTGTTGCATCAGGAAGGGCATTCGGCTGTAAAAGAAATTCTTGCAATTTAAAATCCCGGTCTTTTGGAGTTAAGAAGGGCATTCGGCCGTAAAACATGTTTTAACTGTCTGCTCTTTGCTACCGCTGTTAGTAAAGCAAGACACTTTAAAATCTTCGACCTTCCGTAAAAAAAAAAATCTTGTGACTTAATATCCTGGTCTTTTGACGTCAGGAAAGGTATCCGACCGTAAAACAGATTGTTAAGATGGACGGTCGTAGACCCCCGCCCTTAGCATTTGCTAACGAGTGTAGTCTGAACCCCGCTATTTAAGCGTTAAGCCTTCGGAGTAGGCTATGCGGGTTTCGAATGGGGAGACTCTGGAGTAGGCTATGTTCCGGCACCGAGTTTGAGATGTGTAAGTCCCCCGGGGCAAGAAATATCATGGGTGTGTGTTTTTACAGAAACGTTGTATGAATATTTATTAAGAGTGAGCTTCAAGCTGCAAGAGAGTCGGCCCAGCGCGAGTGCAGACTCGCAGGAATGCCAGACACAGCACTTTTGCCCGATACGAAGTCCACTGCTCGCCCGCCAACTATACTAAAAGTTGCAGCAGCAGAAAGCTCCACAGACAAAGAGTTGTTTTCTCTTGCCGGGCCGGGCCGAGTAGCTCAGAAGCGCTGGCTTTTTGACCCTAGGTTCGATCCTGGCAGTCTTGTAGTGCATAAATATGTTAGCCTCGTTTACAGGCAGAACTAAATTCCTCTTCCCCGGCGACTCCAGGTTCGGTCCCTGGCTCAGTCCAATGGTGCTCAAATACGTGTTGGTAGATTTAACATGGCAGGTTCGATCCTGGCTTAGTCTAGTAGTGCACAAATACGTCAGCTTCGTTTACTAGAACTAAATTCCGGCACCTCGGCGTCTCCGAAAACAGCAGGTTCGATCCTGGCTTAGTCCGATGATGCTCAAATACGTCAGCCTCGTTTACTAGTAGAACTCCTAAATTCTTGCACCTCGGCGTCTTGTGTTGTTCTCGCCCCAGCTCAAAGGCCGTAAAAAGTTACAGGCAAGGGATACCGTACATGACAGCCCCCTCTCTTTTCTAAGTTCAAAGCCCGAGGGATCGACCCTTTCACAAGGGCCTCATCAAATGTGGTTGCCACTGTCCTTCAGGAAACAGAACTCGGAAGGCGACCTATCAACTAAATATTCAATCTATAAACTTAAGGGTGCTGAAAGAAGTTAGTGCATAACCGTTTGTTACAACTCTACTTCCTGCTTTTGTTTTTACGAGCAAGTCGACAATCGCACCGGATGAAGTCGTGCATAGTACCAGTGCTCCGTGTGCGTGTGTGTGTGTAACATGTGTGCACAGAGGCAATTTACTGGATTCCCTCACCTTCAAGGAAGCTGACTATCGAGATTCATACCAGATAAAAAAGGTTTCTTTGATGATTATTATTATTATTTACGATTTCCTTTTTCTTTGTTTTTAGTAAATCGTCGTCTGCCGTCAACATTATTCCAGTAAGCATTCTTCAGTTTGCAGTTTTCAACTTGTAAGTCTGAACAGTTAGTGCCAGGTAGTTCTGCTAACTTTCGAGCGCTTTTATCACTATGCAGAATGCAAGTGTTGTGCTATCCTCAGGCAGTAATAACAGGCTTTGTTCCCTTACCTATCTTATGTGCAATGCAAGTGCTGTGCTACTCTTAGGCAGTAATAACAGAGTAGCTGTTAAACTCGAGCCCTTTCCTATCCTATGTGCGACGCAAGTGCAAACTTAACTAGGTTATCTCTCAGACATACATTAATACTTTTGGGTTTTTCTTCTACGTGCACCAAAAATTGTTATTTATCCGAGTTGCAGTTTTCAACCGTCCATCTGGGTCGCAGTCTTGAAACGTGCACACCTTAAGGTATGTTTTAATCTTTTTTATCGATCTCGTATGTTTACATAGTTTAAGAAAACTTAAAAAACTGTATTTAGTTTTTAGTAGAAAAATTAAACGGATTAACCAGACGGCTCAGCAATCTTCAGCGATTTAAAAAATTCGGAAAAGAATTTATCGTGTCTGTAACTGTGCCAACTAAATCTTGTATTCTTAGTTTTATTGGTGCGTAATTATGATTGAGAATTGGGAAACTGTACGCAAGTTTTTCATCGCGTATTCTAAGCGACATTATACCAAAATGCATCAAATATTTTTGATCCAAATTCTTTTTTACACTCTTGCTATAATGTTTTCGAAGAAAAAATCAGTTCTTTGCTGTCTATGCATACGGCGCTTAAACTAAACGCTAGTCTTGCATGTTCCTTCATTCTTTACAAAGATAATTAGGAAATTCATGAAACATTTTACATTTCTTCTAAAATGACGAAACTCATGTTCAGACGATATTTCGGAATGGTTTCGCAAACACATCGTTGACACATTGCTGGCTAAATTACAAAAGGTTGAAGGAGAGAGTAACAAGGCACTTGAAAGTATTTCGCATCTTCAGAATAATGTGTGCAAATTCGATCTTTTTAATTCAGGTAGGCGACACATTCAACTTCCTCAAGCTATTGTAAATAAAAGAGCAGTTATTATTGAGAATAACGATGACTATTGCTTTCGATGGTGCATCGCTATGGCGTTGAAACCAGCTACAAGTAATAGACCATCGAGGACATTTCAGTATAATGACATGTTTATCCAGTTACAACAGTCATTAAATTTTGAAGGCGTTTCTTTTCCCATGGATTTAGCAAACATTTCTAAGTTTGAAAAAACAATCCAAATTTTTCCTTTTCTGTATACGGTGTCGACAGAGACCGTATTGTAGGACCGCTTTACTCCGCTTCTTTTCAAAAACATCTTATATGTTTGCAATGAAACTACAAGCCACTACTGCTTGATATCCAATCTTTTCCGTCTGTTAAACTCCCAACTTTCAATACACAATGGGAAAAAATTTATTTGTGAGTGATGTTTGCAGTACTTTACGACAGATAGCTTGTTAGCTACACATGTTAAAGATTGCACAACACACCCTGGCGTAAAACTTGTTCTGCCAACTACGGAAAATGCAGAAATGATGTTTGAGAATTATTATCGACAAGAATCTGTTCTCTTCACAGTGTATGCAGATTTTGAATGTTTTACTGCACCTTTTCAACGTTGCCAATCCGAATTGAGCGAACCTTATATGGATTATGTGCAAAAGCACACTCCGTTTTCAGTAGCTTACGAAGTCGTTTGTTCGTACGATGCATCTCGATCCTTTTAAGATGTGTCGTAGCGAAAACTGTACGGCATGGTTGTTGAATGAATTAAAGGAGTTGGCGGAACGCGTTCATACGCTTATTTCGCAACCAGTGTCCATTCAAATGACGCTGGGTGAGATAAGTTTGCACGATGAAACTGATGAATGTCATCTCTAAACAGCCGATTGTTTCCCTACAGATTAAGGTTAGATACCACTGTCACTTTACCGGGAAATATCGTGGACCTGCACATGATTCATGCAGTCTTTTATATCGTGTACCTAAATTTATTCCATGCTTTTTCGATAACTTGTCAGGCTACGACAGTCACTATATCGTTCGAGAATTTGCGCAATTAAATTGTACAAAGTTCACAGTGACCGCGCAAAATCATGAACGGTTTATTTCATTCAGTTGTGTACGCGATATTAGCATTCGCTTTCTAGATTCATATAAATTTATGAACTTTCCACTTGATACACTTGTAAATGGGCTTTCCAGTGACGACTTTAAGTACATTAGTATTTTCCAGATCCTGAACAATTTAAACTTAGTATAAGACAACAAGTAGTTCTGCCGTATGACTACATTCAGAGCATTCAAACATTAGAAGAAACAAAATTACCTCCTCAGTCTGCATTTACAAGTGTGTTAAATGAACGTAGCACGCCGTCACACAGCTCATCGTCATACGATAAGCATACGGTATCTACTTCTGATGAAGACTATTTGCATGCCTGCCAGGTGCGATCACCGGTTTCAGCTACAGACCTTAGGGCAATATGCTGACTTGTATTTCAAGGTAGATACACTTACTCTGATGTGTTTGAGAAGTTTCGTAAAATGCGTTTATCTATTTACGGATTAGACCCTTGCGATAACTACTCAACACCTGGTCTGTCATGGGATGCGATGCTGAAGTGTACCGGTGTTCAACTTGATCTTCTAACGCATGTCGACATGCTTTTGTTTTTTGAATGCGGCATTCGCGGCGGACTCGTTTCGCTAGTCAACAGGCATGCTATCGCGAATAATCCCTACCTCGCGACTATCTTAACTGATGTATTTCGATGTCAATCTGTATGGGTGGGCCATGTCACACCCATTACCGTGTAAAGGTTTTCTGTATGGCTAACAAAGTGAAATTCAACATTTTGATGTTTTTGAGGCTGCTAAAGATCCTCATTGCGGTTACGTGCTGGAAGCTTCCCTTTTATACCCTTCTCATCTGCACGATTCACACTCTGACCTTCCTTTTTTGTGTTGAAAAAATGATTCCACCTAACGATACATCGAAACACACTAAACTGCTAGCCTCTCTTTTCCCGAAAAAGCGCTGTTATCCACATACAATGTCTTGTTCAATGTCTCGAATACGGCTTACAGTTACAGTGTATTCATCGTAACGTTGCGTTTAAGCAGGAAGCACGGCTTAAACCGCACATGGCTCAATATTGAACATTGTCAACGCGCTACATCATTTGAGAGTACTGTTTTCGAACATGAATAACTCTATCTATGGTAAAAACATATATGTACGCAAACATCGCGACACTCATTTCATTAATAAGTAGGATGGGCGGTATGGCGCACGCAAGTACATCTCAAAACCAAATTGCAAAGCCTATCATGTAATTGATCGTGACCTTGTTTCTGTTGAAATGAAAAAACAGATCGACTATGCGAAGCCGATTTATTTGGGAATGACTATACTTGATTTTTCAAAATTAAAAATGTGTGATTTGCATTATGGATTTGCAAAGCAACAGTTTTCTGATATGACACTTTTGTATATGGATACAGACTGTTTCATTTATCATATTCGGAAGACGGGCGTCTACGATGTGATGCGAAACCATTCACCCTGACACTTCTTCCTTTTCCCCCAGTAATCCGTTCAACATTCGGCCGCAGAACAAGTCATAAAGCTCATTGAAAGATGAATGCGGCATGAATATCATGACTCAGTTTATTGGTTAAGCACCAAAAATGTATGCCTATGACACTCAAAATTCACAGTCTGTTAAAAAAGCAAAAGGCGTACGTTCAAGCGTCGTTAGCCGTTTACACCTTCAACACTATCGCGACGTACTCGCCTATAGAAATGCCGCTTTCTGTACGCAAAAAAAAGGATTCAATCAAGTAAACATGTGCATACGATCGAACAAAAATGTTCATTGCTTCCTTGCGATGACAAACGTGTATGGGATAGAGATTCCCCTACTAGTGTTCCATAGGGATACAGCATCAACTAAAACTTGTACATACAAGAAGGAGAAAGGTACACGAACATCACTACGGCAAAATGATTCAAGATGAAACTTGTACATAAGGATGTAAATAAATAATGTAGAATTGGCATATTCTTTTACTTTAGATTAGGTATTACCTTCTCCTCCTCCCGCTCCTACTCGGAGAAGAGACTATGTAAATAAAGAAGGTGTGCAGCAGATTCGTAAGCATGTCATCGTCTTAAAGACCAGCTCAGTAAGTATGTTGAGAAGAGAATTATTTTCCTAAACAGTGTTCGATTCTATCTAGTCTTGCAATGCAGTGTTCTGAACATCGAACTATAGTATGCGATTCTTGTTAATAATGTTTTGAACACCAGTATGTGTACAAGTCTAAACATGCATCGCTGCACACTCTTGCTTTCGCGATGCATGTTCTGCCTTGACAGAGGAGGTTATAACAGCCGCCGCCGTCTTGTGTAATTAGCGTCGGGAAGGGCATCTTGTCGTAAAACTAAAGATAGTCCCTTTAACATATCAGATCTGGGGTAAGGTTTACTCAGGAGGAGGAGGTTATAACAGCCGCCACCATCTTGTGTAGTAGCCTCTTATGTAATCTCTGTTGATTAAAGTTGGCCGCAAGCACGTGGAATTTTTCAAATTGCCTGCCACTTCGATGAGGTTTAGTGTCATAAAGATAGCAGCACGATGCTCTGTTTATTACAGATGACAGCTGTTGGTGCTCTGTTGATTAAAGATGGCCGCTGTCAGCTTCTTAAGAAGTGCGTGGCTTTGTTTACAAACCAGAGCACGTGGAATTTCAAATTGCCCGCCACCACGATAAGGTTTAGTGCCGTAAAGAGTGCAGCACTGAGGTTAGCGATGCAAGATGGGGGCTTGACAGCTGTCAAAAAGCACGTGGAATTTTTCAAATTACCCGCTACTACGAGTGCCGTAAAGAGGGCAGCACTGAGGTTTAGCCCCGTCAAGATAGTAAGACTGACGTTAGCGATGCGTTGTTGAGGTCTAGTGCCGTAAAGAGGGCAGCACCGAGGTTAGCGATGCAAGATGGCGGCTTGAAACCTGTCAAAAAGCACGTGGAACTTTTCAAATTACTCGCTACTACGAGTGCCGTAAAGAGAGCAGCACTGAGGTTTTGCCCCGACAAGATAGCAACACTGAGGTTAGCGACGCGTTGTTGAGGTTTAGTGCCGTAAAGAGGGCAACACCGAGGTAAGCGATGCAAGATGGCGGATGACAGCTGTAAAAAAGCACGTGGCTTTGTATACAAATTGAAATTTCCCGCGCTATGGCGTCATCACTCACGTGACCCGTTCCATCAAAAACTATCTCACTATCAATTTCCATCGTTCAAAATATTGTGTGCGTTTCTCATAACTTATTCAGATACTTGATGCTTATGGATTAAAGGCACCTAACATACAATGTCATCGGCCGGAATATTCAGATACTTGCGGGGCAAAAAACTGGAACATCAATGTGGCAGTTCTGAGTGTTGCAGCTGAAAGCAATCCACCTCCGGAAATTAAAGATCAAAAGTTTATATCACCTGGGCATACCCGTCTTGGTTGTAATGTGGTCCATGTTTGGATAGAACGTGCAAAGAAGCACAATTCATTTGAAATAATGGTACCCACAGACTGGTATAATGCTGCACGTTCTGTGAGAGGAGAGGTGCCCAATCAAAGTTACTGAGATGGGGCAAATGATTTTTTTTACTGTTATTCATATATTCTGACAAACTCGAACAGACAAAGGATACCGAGGGTAATATTGTGAAGTGGTTACAAACCAAATGGCCGAACAAAAAGAGAATTGAATCGTTGTCTCCCCTCAACGTATGTCAAAAGGAAAAGAAATGGAAGTTCAAACGTTACAATGTTTTCAGTAATGTCAAAATTGGGGGTTTAAATCTTGAAATTATGGTAATAAAGAAAAAAAATACAAATTCAGTCTCGAGGTTATTTTCGTATTGAAGAGTACGTGGATTCGATTTGAAAATATCGAAGTAACTTATCGAGTCTCACACTGACTCCACCACGGAGTCAAACACTGAACACGAGTCCAGCACTGACTATGGCTCTTTTTTTTTTTGCAAGGGTTTTACGTCGCTCCGACACAGATAGGTCTTTTGGCGACGATGGGATAGGAAGGGCCTAGGAGTTGGAAGGAAGCGGCCGTGGCATAATTAAGGTACAGCCCCAGCATTTGCCTGGTGTGAAAATGGGAAACCACGGAAAACCATCTTCAAGGCTGCCGACAGTGGGATTCGAACCCACGATCTCCCGGATGCAAGCTCACAGCCACACGCCTCTACGCGCACGGCCAACTCGCCCGGTAACTATGGCTCTAACACAAAGCCCAACTCCTACTGACTGTCCGCGGCTAGTCTACAATTTTATAGCTCGGAGTGATGTGAACCGGAATATTCGCGATGTGGTCAGGCAGAATACTCCCGTATCTCCGCGGAAAAAACTCGCAGACAAGCAAGCCGACCAGAATACACGGAAGTGCCAGCCATGCCCTCCAGCCAGCAAGGAGCTCCTAGGTCGACTGGCTCATAGTCCCTTCCCAGAAGTACAGAAAGTGCTGCCAAGTACCGGCAACATGGTGATTCTTGTTGTTTAAAGGAGTCTTAACATCCAAGTTTTTGGCCCCTAATGGTACGAAATGTGACGAAATGTAATGACAAATTATAAGGCCAAAATCCTCCACTGACCAGAATTCAAAACGTGAGAACGAAGAATGAATAGATGGATATGAATTTAAAAAACAGTGGATCAGACAAATTTATATATTTTAAACTGCCATGTAAAGTTTGAATTTCATTTCCTAAAAAACTTCTTGACATAACTCCTGGATTTTCATCACATAACTAAGGGCCCTGTGGTCGCCAACCCAACCTCCAAGTCAACAACCACTGGTGTTCCCGAAGTAACCTGTTACAACAGTCAGGAGATACCGTGACTCCACCGCCCCCAGCCACAATAGGACCTCTGCAAGGGGTGATCAGTTCTCGCAGCCCAATCGAGAAAGATCTAGACTAGTTTAACCTTAGATCCCCCAACATACGATAAAAAGGTGTAGAGGGGACTTAGAGAAATGCATTCTACATGCAACTTATGTTCACACATAGCTTTCAATGCCGGTTCTGCAATAGTTCGGGCTGGCATCTCCTTGGCTCCTTGGGTGGATCACAGATGGCCCAATGCTGCATTGACGAAATACCGGATGAACATGCTCTTTCTCTTGCACCATTCAACAGGGAAGATAACCATTGTTAGCAGGACAATAAGCAAACTCATGCAGCAAATGTGTCCTTCAGCACCTTGACGATGTAGGGGGGGGGGGGGGGGGGCAACTGAAGCAATTGCCTGCAGGTAGTCCCAGATTTCAAACGGACATCTCGGGAAGAAATGTAGGTAGTCATGGTCCAGAGATTATGCAGGTGACCCGGAAATTTCAAGAAGGTTGGGAACTTTCTCAAGAGGATATTGCTACTCATTACAAGTATGCCTCAATGGCTCAAAGCTATGCCACGGGTGGCAACACATGTTTCTGAAAATGTGTGATGGTGCAAAAATGCAGCACAATAACAGTAAGCAGTAAACTTCAAGTGAAAGGGCATAAAAACTAACTCAATTTTGTACACAAACAAGGGTGAATTTAACAAGCTTTACATCCTGTAAAACTCGCAGTATTCCCATTATTATCCCTTTCGCTTTCAAGCTCTCAGCTGATGGATGTGCGAAAACTGTCAGCCATATTTACCCCAATATGCACATTTTTTTAACTACATGAAAGGTACACCAATAAAGATAACATGAAAGTTCATAAACTCTCGGAGTATTTATTACTTATCACTACATGCAAGTCACGTCCCGGAACCAGAAAGGTTTAATTTTAAAAAATAAATGCGGAAACAAAGTTAAAAGTTTCAGATTTTGAAAGTTTTGAAGTAATTCTGAGAAATGGTGTTCAATGCACAAATTTGTGATGTTAGTAGAAAGGTCAAATTGTTGGTTACTAGCATGGTAAATATCAAGATTCTATGTGCATTAGATCCAAGGATAGATAAAATTGCGCAAAAGTGGTGTATCACTGAAAAAAGTCCTTTTCTATAAAATATGCATTTCTTACTGGAGGTGCTGGATTAGCATCGTCAACTACACTTCCTGATTCGGACAAAAACATCACTTCTATAACTGTCAGGATATTCAGTGATATTGTCTGCTAAATGAAGTCTTCGCCATGTCGCACGCGATAAATAACTAGGCTTAACCTAAATGAACTAAATCCAACTAGGCCATATCTAACATTTCGCTTACAATATGCACTGAATAACCTAAGAAAACTATTTAATAATGAACTAGCAAGTTAACTAAATATAATGCATATGATACTGCTTATTTTACTATATAATTAGTATCATCAACAAAAACAGAAATGCTTGGATGTTTGCCGCCAACCACGACGTAAGACACCGAACTCCAGTCGGTCCATAAGATTATCGATAAATGCGGATAGTCCGCAGTTCCCGCGGAGTATAACGTGAGTTAAAACTGCGCTCTTCTTATTCCGTGAAAAATGCTATCTGGCATGCAAATAACGAAATAATAACGACAAAGGCCGGTAACGATAGATCAGTACTACCATGTCTGTTTTCGCAGGAACCGTCGAACAGTGGGTAATTTCTAGCATCCAGCCGGCCAAAAATAATATTTTCCACCCCTGTCTTTGGTGTGCATTTTCTGTGAGACGTGTTTATAAGACTCTTGGGTACAGTAATTTAGTAAAAGGTCGCACTGTCTGGTTATCTTATCTCACCGAAGGCCTAAAGTGGCTCTTCTCCGTTAGGGGATAATATTCTGGCGAGACGAGCGCACAGTTGTTTTTACGCTAGGGCTCAGTAAGGATGTCAGAACTAAATATTTCTTTAATGTGCGGTGTGATTATATTACATGAAGCTATGTATTATATATATTATGTATTTGCTGAAAACTACTATATTACTGTCCGGAATGTGCGCTTAAAATTCAGGTAAAGGGTGCCCAAGCTCTATCTAATGAATTAAATTATAATTAAATTATAAAAACTTGAGCTGACATTCAAAAGGGATTGCCTTCGATTTCTGTAATGCAAGTTTTGGGACGAGTTATCTATACTTTATTGAATAGAAAACTGATTTTTTGCTGCGACCAGGCGCGACCGTGAGAGTAATATTTTTTTTTCAGAAGCCATGTACTCTGTAACCCGGAAGTCTGTTTTCGAGCTGTGGAGGAACAGCAGAGAATATAAGCGGAACGATGTTATTGCGAATGTTGTAATTGAACATTTAGGCCTTGAGGATTGTCCCGAGGATATATATCCTAGTCAATAAGGAAACCGGTCAGTATTTTGTGTGCTGGACAAAATATTGTAGGAAACGGGACAAATTCTTGAAGTACAACAAAAGTTGATTGAACCAGAAAGTGAGCCTAGCAGAAGGACATATCACAACTATGTCAGAATGAGCCTGCCAGTACTAGCACTCGAGGACGTCGCGTAAACTGTCCGCAGAATTGAGTGAACGGTCTAAGAGAAGGATAACTAAATCACTTCTTGAAGAAAAATCACAAGAGATGGTTTCTGCCACTCAGATGAGTCTTCGAGCTTCTGGGAAAAAGGATGCCGCTGATATTGTTGAACTTTCGCATGCCTTTCCTCCACGTGCGACAAAAGTGAAATTTTTTGCAGGAACAACAATGTCACCTGATCAGACTCTGGCTATGATAATAGATTTGCAATTGTCATATAATCAGTACAAGGAAGTGAGGGAAAATACTAAAACATACAGCTGTAACTTGTACCCTCCATATTATCTAGTGAGAAAAGTAAATACGAATGTTACCCCAGTGATATTTTAATCGCTGATTCACCTGCAGAGGTCCGATTACAAACATTCTTGACCATACAGTACGCCGAATTCGGAAAATACAAAAGAAAATGTTCAATTTGGCAGATCAAGAATGTAAATATCACTCTAAACTTGTAACAAAGTGGGGCTGTGATGGCAGTTCAGATCAAAGTCGCTATATACAGAGATGTTCACAGAGTCGATCATTAAATGACGAGTCTATTTTGCATTTCACTTGTGCCCCTTTAGCTTTTGTTTCGCCACCCAAACACCGAAAACCAGAATACAATTTGGCATAATCCTAGACCTCATCCTGTTACTACAGGCCCATTAAATTAGAGTTCCAGAAAGAAACATCCGACTTAATCTGTGACGAGATGCCCAGGAAGAGAAGTTGTTGCCTACTACTGTAGTCCTGAACTGGGAAAAAACAATAGTGGTTGAACATGAGCTACATTTCACTACGGTGGATGGAAAAGTCTGCAGTGCATTGTCTTCATATCAGTCTTCCCCTAAAGATATGAACAATATTCCTGAAGTGAGAGTAATTAACCCAACAATACTTGGGTTATCACCACTTCATGCATGGATTAGCCTTTTACATATAGCTTAGAGACTTGACGTAAGGAAGTGGCAAACAAGAGATGCAGAAAAAAAACTGGTTGAAGAAAGAAAGAATATAAAGATTCGGTTCAGGGAGGAAACGGGTCTATTGGTTGATACACCGAAGCAAAGGGCTGGCAATACTAATGATGAAAACACTGCTAGAAGATTCTTCAGGGATACTCTGCTGCAGATATTACTGGAATACATCTAAATTTAATAAACCATCTACGTGTCATATTAGAAACTCTTCCGTGTGGTTATGCCAATGAAGTGGCATTTGGCATGTACACAAAGGAAACTATACAATTGTACTTAAAAGAATACAAATGGTACTACATGCCTGCAACTTTGCACAAACTCTTGGTTCATGAAGAAGTCATTGGGCAGAGTATTATACCTATTGGACAACTATGAGGAAGCCCAGGAAACGAGGAATAAATATAATAGGCGTTTCAGAAGTATTCACCAGGAAAAGCTCCAAAAAGGACACAAATACTGACCTTTATCACAGGCTGCTTATATCCTCGGACCGTTATATTACCAGCTTAGGGAATCAACGAAGAGGAAATTGATTCCTCTTTCACAAGAAGTCCTCAACTTACTGCCTGAGCCTCCTGTAACTGGTTCTGGCCAAGGAGATGACAGTGAAACTAGCGATTCTGATGGAACTACACCTAACGACTAAATTGTTTGGTAAGTACATGAATTCCTATACCTGTTTTTTTTTTTTTTTTTTTTAACTTTCTAAACAGCAAGTCCCACTATTAACATCTATTTAATTTCTTAAAGCTGTAACGAAAAATGATTAAAATTACTAAAATTCCTAATTCTATTCTTGGCGTAGTAATTTGTTTGTCGTACCCGATTGACCACACCCTTTATCTCGAATAATAACAGTTACATACTAAGTTATATGTAGCGTAGAGGCGCGCGGCTGTGAGCTTGCATCCGGGAGATAGTAGGTTCGAATCCCACTATCGGCAGCCCTGAAGATGGTTTTCCGTGGTTTCCCATTTTCACACCAGGCAAATGCTGGGGCTGTACCTTAATTAAGGCCACGGCCGCTTCCTTCCAACTCCTAGGCCTTTCCTATCCCATCGTCGACATAAGACCTATCTGTGCCGGTGCGACGTAAAGCCCCTAGCAAAAAAAAAAAAAGTTATATGTAAATCGGTCCATTAGTGTCCTAGATACGATTTTTGGCCGGCTAGGTTACTGAAATTATGCACGCGTGGGTACTGACAGATCGTTACCTTGAAAGCATAAGGGTTAATACTGATCTAGTTATCTCAGTAATATTTTTGTTTTGCTCGTCAGGAAAGAAACGGCCCTTCGACAACAAATTTCTAGGTCCATTCAAACACATGTATTAAAGTGGCTTTATGGAAGGGAAATATGTATATACAACCTTTCCAAAAAAAAAAATTCAGTCATAATCAAGGTAAACTTTGTGCATATGGTGAGAAGAGAGATTAACTAAACTTTTTTTTAAAAAAAGAAAAACTTACCACAGTGATAGGGTAGACAGGGTTCAAGATTGTAAAAAGCAGCACATGATTTGCCTTTTCATTATCAGATCTGAAACCAGAATAAACAAAATTAATAAAACCAAAAGATACTCAAATGACGCAAACATACATAAAATGGGCTAAATATTGGAAAATCTAGTCGCTACATCCAAAGCTAGAACATTCTAGTCACCAGCCCCATGATTATCAAGATGCATCATTTTCTGCATTATGCAATATGGACGAGATGTTCGCGAACCCCGTAGTACTTAGTCGGCAACAAATAAGCAATCAATGTTAACTGAATTTCCAGCAAAAGAATGCAGGTTGATCTTGCGTTGGAGACAACATACGACAGACAATAAGACAAAACATTCCAAGAAAAACAATTAGCACGGCCTCACCTAGGTAAGAGACCACGTTCGTTTGGGATAAAAGTCTTTACGTCGTAGAAGAAACAAGACAAATCAGAAACTTGTACCACAGTCGCTGAAACGAACCTATGAATAAACACGGAAATGTGCTTCTGAACTCTGTATATCGCGGACATTCACATCATTTCACCCAACGTTTGTCAATGGCTTATCGGAATGAGACCGGGATCAGCGCGCTGCAGCATCCCGGGCTTTGTTAGCGAAATTCCAAAATGTACCGTCCAGCACAAAGGTACTGTAGGTATCAATTTGTCTATTGAGTATAAAGAGAACCATCATTACACACGTGTACAAGAGGAACCCACTTGAAACAATTTGAGGCTGACGAAATTAATGAGGGGTAGAGGTTGTGGTATTAATATAGAGATTGTGGTATTAAGTCGAAGTACAACTGCACAACCACCTTCTCTCAAACAGTAATCAGAACAATGAAGGGATCCGCTCAATTAACGGAAGGAACATGAAGGGCAATAAAAACTCTTTAGGCCTCGGAAACTAATACCGCTGGAGCTAGGAGAGAACAGCTGTCCAAGCGAGGTGGGAGTGGAAAAATACAATCCAGAAACACAGCAGAAGTAGAAGCCACGACAAACTCTTCAGGGAAACTCGTGGTGGCACCCACGCTCCCAAGTTCAGAGCCCGTGGGAGTCACCTCTTTCGACAGGCGGGGAAAACCGGCCCCATTGCACGCGATTGAAAAATGTGTTTTTTCACAGCTTGAACTTCCAGTAGTCGCACCGAATGCACAGTCAGACGGGGTAAAATCTTATCCCAACGTATTGCATGCGACTGCTGAAAGGGATATTCATTATCTCGTACGCCGTATAATGTGTTAAACCTTTAGTACACAGTTGAATCAATGACCACCTACTAGCATCCAGAGTAACCGCCCTTCGCAGTACAAAAAACAGCTAGACGTGCTGATCTCTCTCCACACGTATGCAGTCTGCAGTGCGTCACAACTGTTGATGGGTGCGTGGCGGAGGAGACAGCGAGTATGACGATCAACGTGGTCTCACAGGGGTTCAATTGGATTGAGATCGTCGTTCTCTGGGGTCCGGCGAAAAACGATTAAGCCTTGATCGCGCTCTTCCAGCAAACGTGCGGGCTCTTCAAGCAGTGTGGCAAGGTGCATTATCGTGCTAGAAGATTCCATCCCCCCGAGGAAAATCATTATGTACGGGCAGACGTGATCGCCGACAATGGATTCATAAGTAAATCAAACAGTGCCTACCACACATATAGTGGGACCTAAAGAATAACAAGATAACATTTTTCAGACCACAACACTTCCCCCAAACCCTCGTGTTCGTCCAGCAATGATTGCAGGATTCGACATTTTGAACTACGTGGGTATACTTAACGCGATCTATGTTACTTTCATAACAAAATCAATGGCTACACCAAATGTAACAAGTTCCCAATACACGTAGCCCCCACCCCCCAAGCGCATCCGGTAAACAGGTCCCGTCCGCGCCTAACCTTGCAACATTCTATGTTCCACCGTCTCCCCTCCCTTGGTAACTCACTACCCGATACTGACAATCACTTCTTTCGCATCCTTCGAACATAAAATTAAAAGATGCCTGTAAGTCCTCTCCAGGTTACCATTTTCTACCGTCCATCCAACCCACGACCTTTCTTCATCTTAACTCTAACCGACAATTGCCGGTTATCGCTGCCATTGTTATATTGTTATTGTTAATTTCCTGCTTATAATGTTTATACTGACAGTTATCATTTTTATACGTATTTAAAGTATTACTGGAAAATGGCCCGCCATAGGCTGTATCTACGAAATAAATAAATAAATAAATAAATACAAAAATAAATAACCCTTACTTTAAATATAGTGTATTACCCACTGTTTATTAGGGGAAGACTGAATAAAATGGGAAACTTTAAAAGTAGAGATCAGTGTATTCCCGTTAATTGCAAACAATGTTAGAGATCAAATAGAAATATGGATTAAATAACAAAATGTTTAAGATACCATAAAGGGACTATTTACCCGAACTCCAGTTATAAATTAGAGTGCTAAAATAAAATAACAGCAACAAAGTCTTCATTGATTTTTTTTTCGAATTGACACAAAAATGTTGTTTTTATGAATTTTACTATGGAATAAACTTTTTCCGCATGCAAAATGGAAAGAATCCCTTGAGCCATACAAAATTCAAGTAAAAAATGACAAATTAGTTAGAAAAAACACATTTTAAATTCAGTAAATTCTCATTACAAATTACATTAATAAATAATACACTTATTTTAAACAATAGTATAATATCACTGTTGTAATAGACAATGAACGGAGTGAGAAAAGATTTTACTGCAGCCAATGGGCATTAAAATATGTTTACATGACTAATTACAACAAACAGAATTTGGTTAGTCAAATCTGTCTATTAGTACACGTCACAACATGATAAAAGTCCAAAGTCTTCTCGCACAGTACACATATACATTCCTTTCTCGGTGTGTAAAATGTTTTGTTAGCACACACACGATGATGAAAAAACCGTGTGTTGCTAATCTAGTCACTGTGCCTGAGTTCATAGTTTGCCTTCATCCAATCCGTACTGACCATAGCCTCTGTGGTGTAAAATGTTTCCCATAAATCTCCCGTCTTGGTTTGCAGCTCTGTTTGTAACGGGTTGAATCAACACCTAGATAATAAGGCCTCACAACAGCACTGCGACGTCACGCTAAGGAGGCGATCGCAATCCAAAGAAACGCAAAGCATGGTCACACACAAACATGATTAATACTTTTAGCTTGTGGAGTAACTTATTTACCAACAAATAAAGTTTAAATTTTAAAGGACATTGAATTATATTGCCATTATTACTGTATCTTAGAGACTGTCATTAAAGATAAACAACACACTGTTAAATCACGGCAGCATTTTACAATGTTAACTTACTCCAGGCTGGCTTGCTAACACATAGAACTGAAATTCACAAACATATTTCAATTGAAATAGGCACTGAATAGACAGGTAAATTATTTTAAAATAACATGAGAACGCATAAAATTAGTTTAGGCCTAACATGTAGACTGTACTACAAAAATATGATACACTAACTTAACATTTACAGTATTTACAGACTTCCATTTTGTGAAAATAAATTTTCTTAACTTGTATCATCTTTTGTGCATGCAATGACTATTTTTATTTTGAATTAAAGTAAGTTTATAATAGTAGGCTAGTAAATTTAGAAAGACACCGAGTTAATAATATTAAGGAAGAGAAGCATAACATTCACCTGGTCTATAGGTAGGTCTAGGTCCAAATTATAACACGTTGGCATTAAAGTTAAGATAAACATCATATATCAAGCATGCTAGTAATGCAAAGAGACTTCAATACTTTTGCCTATTACATTAGCACTGTACATACCTATTTTGAGAAAATTACAGACTTTCTTGAATTTGTGCAATGTTTTATGGATTCATTAGTTTTGTTCCTGCAGTAGTTATTTATTAGAATAGTTGTACACTTCCAAATAATGTTGTAATACAAATATTCTGAAGTGTGCTCCCTACATTCATTCCTGTCGTCTATACATTCATCAGCTGAGAGAACAATTTGCAGGGTCACAATACATCACTTACATACTTCTTATGGTTATTTAAGCTAAGAAACTTTCTCTTACTTTCTGGCCTCAACATCTTTTTAATGATGACATATGTGTATGTCACTAAGTGTACAGCTGGTTCTGCAGGCTATTTCAAATTGCCCCTATTGAGGCTGTCAATAACATGATTATTCCTAACAGTAACATCTTTCAAAACTACTAGATCTGCACAGTACTTACAATTTAATTTCTTGAGAAAAGAATGACAACAATAACCTGCTATGTATGTTATAACACTTGCAACACCAGATGTGCTGTCAAAATCCGAGTATATCTTCATCAACAATATCATTTATAACAATTTTCTTATTACATGTTATAAACCTCATTTTAGGTCCGTATTGAAAATTTAACAGTTCAATAATGATAAAGGTGTTTTAATTTATTCCACCTATTCAATACTTATATTTTCACGTATAGTTGTTACATAATTAAATTCTTAGTTACATGGGACATGTTTCACCCTCAATTAAGGGCATCTTCAGCCTGAATACAATAATCAAAAATACAACTAAATTAAAAGTGGAAGTTAAATACAATCATCAAAAATATAACTAAAATAAAAAGTGGAAGTTAAAAGTTTAGTCTGTTCTATTAATTAAAGTTTTAGTCTCCGACAAGATTATAGTTTAATCATAAGACAGTTTTCCATTAGCACCTTTTTATTTTATCATTTTTCACAATTTTATTGTTCCTAATTTTAATAACAGACTAAACTTTTAACTTCCACTTTTTATTTTAGTTGTATTTTTGATGATTGTATTTAACTTCCACTTTTAATTTAGTTGTATTTTTGATTATTGTATTTAGGCTGAAGATGCCCTTAATTGAGGGTGAAACATGTCCCATGTAACTAAGAATTTAATTATGTAACAACTATACGTGAAAATATAAGTATTGAATAGGTGGAATAAATTAAAACACCTTTATCATTGTTGAACAATTTTCTTACCATTAGAAATGGGCAGTTCAATTGAATTCAAGATTCTGATTTTTTTTTTTCTCAATTTCAAAACCTGTCTAACAGAAACATGGTATTGGCCACCTGCAAGTTGCCTGTATTCACCAAATCGTGCCTCCAATGCAACTTGTCTGAAAATTTCCAGGAAGAAAATATGACCATTTCAGTACTTCAAAACAAAAATGTGTTAGCTGTATAAGGCAACGAGTTGTTTGAGTAAGAGTTTGCCACATTTCAGACCTAGATTATCCCAGTGATATAACCACTCAACAAACGTTATTAAAAAACCATTCCGTTCATCACCAGGTTTGTTGGTGAGAGACTGTTTAAATTTAATATTAAGTCTTACACCTTTCAAAGGGGTATTTACATTAACAATATGTCACCAGGTAGTGATTACTTTTACAAATTCAGCTGTGCCCTCATATGATAAATTGTGCTATTCTCCTACAACTAGTAAAGCATTTACTATATGGTCATTAAACAACTGACACACATACTTCATACCCATGCTTTACAAGGTCATTCCCTTCAGCCTCAAACAAGCCCATTATAGTTTTGAAAGATGCAACTTTAACTTTAGAAAAGTCATCAAAGTCAGGATACACAAATTCCAAACCATTAGTTTTCTGGTTGAGCCAATTATATCTGATGCATTTAAATAAATGCACAGTGTCAATGAGATAAAAGAGACTTGTTAGGATTTCCAGGATTACAATACTCAGTTGAGGTGGATTTGAAAATTTTAACATTGCTTTGGTGTTGAGAGCATTATTAACAGTCCACAACAGCCAGAACATTAAATCCCATAGATTCCAAACCAACAATAACCTTTGACATGACACTTGTGTAAATCATCACCTGTTAACTTGGACACAGGGAGAATATGAACTACTACTTCTTTGATAAAATGCTCTGGATCATAAATACATGTGCTGATGTAGCACATGTTAGTAGTGTTAGCACATGAGCCTACAATGTTCTCTCCCTTGAAGTCCATGTATGGTTTGATGTGAATTTCATCTACCATCAATGTTACAAATTTGTCATTCTGTTAAAAACCTTGAACTTTCTGTTTTATGTATTCCAGAAAATATGTAGGGTTCTGTTCTAATACTGGACTACCATTTAGACTGGAACATACTCTTTTCAGTGTTAAACATGTGGCAAAATTAAATTACTTCTATGTCTCAAATTCGTAAGCATGAGGAGAAATCAGTTGGAAGATTGAACAAATAATAAAGAAAATCATTATCATACTCCCTTTTGTGTTTAGGAACTTTGCAAGAATTGAAAAGTGAAAAGTTGAAAAGTTGCAACGTTCGTACGTGGAACAGGCCCCCGGTTCTGAATCTTTTTTTTATCTCTCCGTGTATTAGTCCAGTCGGTTCTTTGGCAAACAGAAACATAGAAACATAATAATATATATATATAATAAATAAAATATTTATTTTTTACTATACTATACCGTTACTTAAGTGTTTTATCTGTATTTATCTTACTGTGCCTAGCTATAAGTTGTTCTCTTCGTTTTACGTTCAATCTTCAATTTTTCTCGTTTCTTTAGCCTTTTTGTTTTGTTATTTGTTTTGTCTACAGTTATTTTGTTTTCATTTTTTCCCCTATTTTTATCGTTAGATGTTTTTTCATCATTGTTCTTCCACTTTTTATGTTTGCCTTGTGCTACTCTATTATAAATGTTTTTCATTGCAGAACTCGTAATTCGGCTTCTCGCTGTTTTGGTTTCCCAAATAAATAAATAAATAAATAAATAAATAAATAAATAAATAAATAAATAAATAAATAAATAAATAAATAGGGTGAAAGCCCGTGTGATATTTAGGAATATTGCATACTATTCTCCTGATCTCAGAATTAGATATCAACCACATTGGGACAAAGGGTTGTTACGCAAATATTCATCACTGCATATTTTATCTCAGAAGGGCTGCTTATAATGACTATGTCCTGCACTACCACCACAGAACCATTTACTTCCAAATGTAAACGAAACACCATCCAGTGATGGAAATGTGGAAGTTAAAACATCTTACACGTTCACCACATGACTAACAGTGTGATCCAGTATTGCCTGAAGTTGGAATTCTGTGCAAACTTCATTCACTGAAATTATATCCTGGGTAGTGAAAATGGATCAGCTTCTGAAAGATAATTCTAAAACGTAAGTTCTACTCTCCTATGAATCATTTTGTATGCGTGTAGTATGGAGGCACACCTATATGAAATTCAAAACAGGGAAAGATGCTTTCTTAGCTTCTTGCAGAACAACTTTTAATTCACTTATCCCGCATTCTCGTATTTGTCTACGAACTGCTGTATAGTCAACCCTGGGGTGTTCTGCTCTGGCTGATTCTGGTACAATTTCCTGAATTTCTTAATTTTTGTTGCGCGGATGGAGATGCTGATAAGTTTTTTTCTCTAAACCTGCAGCATCCCTTGTACCTGTTTATCGCAAAGACATTTCGGCTGCTAACAAAATTTCCGGAGAACTAAGTTCCTCCATCACCTTCATTTTTCGCTTCTCTCACCTGCTTCTTGAAAATTTACCTTTGGCCTGCCCCCACTTGAACTCGACAGGCTTAAATCCTCACATTTTCTTCGTTGAAATATAGTTTCTGTGGGAACTTTACATTAACATCAAGTCAAATTTGTTTTCGTTCAAAGAAAGGCATTTACCACTTCGTGTCCACTTTCCGTTAAATTTAGAGGACATTTTCAACATGAATTGTTTTATTTCGTTCGTAATTTAGTAATCTGAGTCCTTCAAATCGTAAAATTGAAGTACACATGCACCATCTTCATTATGGGTTCTGACTTAGTGGTTTTTCCAAACGAGAAGGATCTCGCCTTGAAACTGATGGACCGGGTATTGAAAGTAATGGATCAGCTTCTGAAAGATAATTCTAAAACGTAAGTTCTACTCTTCTGCGAATCATTTTGTATGCGTGTGGTATGGATGCATACCTATATAAAATTCAAAGCAATAAAAAAGGGTGCATTTTAATAGGCCTCGTTAAAGGAAAAAAGATCATATTTTAACAAAACGTTAGAACGCCGAATGCTCAAGACCCAAAACTATTAACTATCCAGATGTATAGATTTAACAAGTACGTGCCTTCCTCTGCAAGATCCATTTTTTTACATTAAAAATATCTTAACAAAGTCACTGCTGATGCTTGTTGTTTTAAGGGGCCTAACATCGAAGGTCATCGGCCCCAACAAAGTCATTAGTTAAGTAGATTCATCTGAAAACACTGCAGACAACTGGCAGTGCGAGACGCAGAATCAGTAAGAGGTGCAACGTTTTTACAACAGTAGAGATAAATGCCACACGCATGCTTTAAAAGCTATGCAGACAAGTATTCATTGTATTGTATAGGCAAGAACTCAAAAAATAATGCTCTTCATAAAACGATAGGTTAGCGAAAAATGTATTTTTGCCCAGACAGATCTCTTAAAATTTTACACCGTGTGTGGTAGTCAATCTTCACCTCTGACAGCAGTGGCAGGTGGAACTCCGCAGTTTCCGCGAGTGTTATTCCCAATTGTGCCGTTCGCGTCATTTCACTCACGATACAACTTTACCATATCGGCACGTGAACCATCACTGTTTCCAAAAGGCTGCCCCCGTGGCCTGAAAGCGTTTGGCAAGACTAGAACCGAACACTGTACAACATGTCAGGGGATACCTTCGTTCTAAGAAGATCAGATTGAAACAAGACTAGAATCGAACACTGCACTCGATGTTAACCACAATGTGATCTTGTACCCGCAATCATTCTCGCTAGTTCGAACCCCTACTGTCGGCAGCTCAGAAGCTAGCAAATGCTAGGCGGGGTAGCTAGCCCCTGCTAGCCCTTTCCTGCGCGATCGTCAGTCTTCCTGACAAGGTGTATAAGGATCTGGCCGGATGCGCTTCCTGACGGCATAAGTTGCTAGGATTTGAATCGCGGTATCCATCATTGTGTCTGACCTCCGTGTAGGTCATGCGTATTTTTTGCTGAGATAACATCCTACTTCCGTTCGCCAGCCATAGTAGAAACTCACAGTACAGCATCCAGTTTGTCTTACAACTTGGAGGAGATAACACATGCTTACGAACAATTTATGATTTTTCATCCCCCTACTTACTTAAACATGTATGTAGTATCTCGCAACATTCTTATCCGTGTGTGTGTTTAGAGTAACGTATATCAGTGTTCTAGTCATGCTGTAATGTATTTGCAGTGGGACCGAGCGAGTTGGCTACGCAGTGTGCTTTCTTGATTTTCACATGCCATCAGTGTATTTGCAATTACTAAGCGTCTTAGCAGTACGGTGAGCGAGTTAGCTACGCAGTATAGTTATTTGCATATCGTTTATTGAGCAAGTTAGCTTCGCAGTATAGTTTATTTTCGTACTAGGCAAATTATTGAAGTGTTGCTATATCGTTTACTGAGCGCAGTATGGTTTGATTTCCGCACTAGGTAAAATCACTGAAGTTATATATCGTTTACTGAGCGAGTTAACTACGTGATATGCAAAAGATCGCGTTGTATGTTCGACAAAGCTATGCCTCAACAGAGAAGGAAGAGGAAAAGGAGGTTATAACAATCTCTATCTTACGCAAGCTGTTCAGAATTCTAGTCTTAGTATTTGTTTTTCTCTTAGAACGAAGGTATAACCCAGACATGTTATAAACACATCAATCGATGTTCTGATCATATGTTGTATCGAGTACAGTGTTCGATTCTATTCTTAATCACTTCTTTTGTAATCTGACTTTTTTTTTCGAGTTGTTTTACGTCGCACCGACACTGATAGGTCTTACGGCGACGATGGGACAGGAAAGGGCCAGGGGTGGGAAGGAAGCGGCCGTGGCCTTAAGGTACAGCCCCAGCATTTGCCTGGTGTGAAACTGGAAAACCACGGAAAACCATTTTCAGGGCTGCCGACAGTGGGGTTCGAACCTACTATCTCCCGAATACTGGATACTGGCCGCACTTAAGCGACTGCAGCTATCGAGCTCGGTAATCTGATCTCAGAACAAAGGTATCCCCTGACATGTTCTAAACACATGTATCGAGTACAGTGTTCGATTCTAGTAGATCACTTATTTAGTGTTTTGAAAACATCAATTAATGTTCTGATCACATGTTGAGGTTAACAACGTCGAATGCAGTGTTCGGTTCTAGTCTTGTTATGTTTTAATCTGATTTAAGGTTCTAATCACATGCTGAAGTTAACGGCATCGATTGTAGTCTTGTTACGTTTAATCTGATTTTCTTAGAACAAAGGTGTCCCCGAACATGTTTTAAACACATGTTGTATCGAGTACAGTGTTCGAATCTAGTCCTGATCACTTACTTAGCGATCTGAACACATCAATGTTCTGATCACATGTTAAAAGTTAACAGCATCGATTCTAGTCTTTGTTATGTTTCAATCTGATCTTAGAACAAAGCTATCCCCTGACATGTTCTAAATACATGTTGCACCGTGTTCGGCTCTAGTCTTGATCACTTGTTTAGTGATCTGAACACATCAAGCAATGTTCTAATCACATGTTGAAGTTAACAACATCGATTTCAGTCTTATGTTTCTTTTGTAATCCGCAAGTCTAAACAGGCACAATGTCATCGCTGCACACTCTTGCCTTCGCGATGCGTGTTCGATAAAGCTATGCCTTGACAGAGGAGGAGGAAGAGGAGGTAGGGGAGGAAGAGGAGGTGTCGTATAGTCTCCTTCAAGATAGTAGATGAGAGGTTAGGTTCGCGAATGCACTAATGTTCAATGATGATAGCTAACAATTATTTTTTTCAAATTATCCGCCACCACAATTCAAAGAGATAGCAGCACGGTGCTCAGTAGATTAAAGATGGCATCTGGATAGAATTTCAAAACTGCCGCCACCACATGTTAAATGTATGTAGCTAAAGATAGCAGCACGATGCTTTGTTGATTAAAGATGGCGGATGACAGCTGTCAAAAAAGCATGTAGATTTTAAATTTCCCACCACCACCACCATGATCAGGTTTAGTACCGTAAAGATAGCAGCACTGAGGTAAGCGATGTAAGATGGCGGATGACAGCTGTCAAAAAAAGCACGTAGGTTTGTTTCCAAACAAGAGCACGTGGAATTATTCAAATTGCCCGCCTCAAAGGTAAGTAGCTAAAGAGGGCAGCACTAAGGTTTGCGATGCAAGATGGCGGATGACATCTGTCAAAAAAAGCACATGGAATTTAAATTACCCACCACCACATTTCAAAGATATATAGCTAAAGAGGGCAGCACGGTGCTCTGTTGATTAAAGACGGCGGATGACAGCTGTCAAAAAAGCACGTGGATTTGTTTACCCATTCAAATCTCGCGCTAGTAAGGTTTAGTTGGTAGCATGAGGTTTAGGCCCGTCAAGATGGCAGCAGTGAGGTTACCGATGCATTGTTGTTGATGACAGCTGTCAAAAAGCACGTGGCATTGTTTACAAATTCAAATTTCCCGCGGGAGGAGGAGCGGGCCCCTGGGAAGGCCCCTCGGGTGGTGGCGGAGGAGCGGGCCCCTGGGAAGGCCCCTCGGGTGGTGGCGGAGGAGCGGGCCCCTCGGAAGCCCCCTCGGGTGGCGGCGGAGGAGCGGGCCCCTCGAAAGCCCCCTCGGGTGGCGGCGGAGGAGCGGGCCCCTCGGAAGCCCCCTCGGGTGGCGGCGGAGGAGCGGGCCCCTCGGAAGCCCCCTCGGGTGGCGGCGGAGGAGCGGGCCCCTCGGAAGCCGGTGGAGGTGGACGCGCTAGAACCATCCATTATACCTACTAATACCGTAGCAAAGCACGGATACATTTGCTAGTTAAATATATAATTGAACTATTTTAGTATTATCACGAAAAAGGCATAACATATTTTGAACTTCTAGTAGTACATTGCTCCTTCATAATCATGTAACAATGGAGCCTATCACCTCGTTGCTGTGGAGTGCCATACGGGTTTGGGACGTCATGCGGAATAGTGCACTCGCATGCGATTCAAAGCTAATCCAGACACCCCTCGAACACACTACGTGATAAGCAAGCTAAACATATACACCCCAATGAATGAAACGTATAAATATTAGGAAATTAGCACTTTTCTAGTTATGTTAGCCGGGTGGCCTGTAAAACGGCAGGGCGGTGCGCCCCATTACAAAGGTCCTAGGGACAAAACTGCTCACAGTACAGTACCATGCTGGCGTTCTAACAATGTCAAAATCCAGAGCTGCAGGTGAAATGACGTAATATAATATATAATAGTCGGAAGGTTTAAGGCGCATAGCATATTCCTGTACAGTAGCGCAAAGGGGTCTTTCAAGGCTGTACGTCCCCGTCCGATGTATGAATCTGAATCAACGGCGTCATATGCCCTCACTCCATACGCCAAGTGCGGAGAGGTTTGTAATTTCGTCCAGGCTTTTGGCACGCAATCTAATGATCAGAAAATGTAAACCACCACTTCTCCTAAACAGCGGGTCAACATTCTGATGGGTTTTTTTTTTTTTCAACCAACGGGACTCCAAAAGGCTAATCACAGTGTCTGACCATATCGACTTGACGCCTTTACGATTACTGCCAAAAGGCGGACTTTTGATTGATAATTATCTTCACAATTGTCCTTGATATGGGCTAATGCGGTTTTTCACCTTAGCACAATAGGGAACATGCATGATCCGGGGTTTTAATTAAAAATATGCTAATCTGATTCAAACTTTTCATGCAGAATTCAAAAATGTGAATAGAATGTACAACTAATAACTCTAAACATGATAAAAATCTAAATTAAAGTACGAAAATGTCACGTGACGCAAGTACGCGATCTCATTGGTCTGACGTGATCGTACAGCATACCTGCCAACTTTCGTAAAGAGAAATCCGGAAGATCATTAAGCGGAAAATTTTTAACACGCGCATGCGTAACAGTCTGGATATATAATGAAGGACGACAGGGGGGGGGGGGGGACCTCGATGCATCGTTCCCGAAACTGTCGTTTTCCCGTATTCATAGTTGAATTTATTCGGTCCCAAAAATGATTCATATAAACCAGTGTTAAATTTCCCCACATTTATCGTTTCTCGAACTATCGTTTTATCGCATCGATAGTCGAAAAATTATTTGTCCTCGGTTACAATTTTCCCGCATTGATCGATAGTACGTAAGAAAAATATACGCAAAAGTGTTTTTGAATTTAGAGGGACTGGTCTCTTGGCATATAATACGGATGTATCACGCAAAACTTGTCCGCTAGGCAGCGTAATGGTAATACCCGGTATGCGCTTTCCGCTGCTCGATTGTTTTGGATGAGACATATGGAGTATTCCTACATTTGTGATCATCGAAACGAAACTTTCGCTTTAAATGCAATAAAATGGAGTTACGATATTCTGTTAATGTTTTTAACAAGACGGGAAATGGTACAGGTGTAATGACGATTGCGGATATGGAAGCAGAATTGAAGAAAAGGGGCGAAAAAATATCCAGAAAAAATGCAAGAGTTGACTGAAAGGTAAGGAATAAATGCAGCAACTCCTTATAGCGTTTTTGTTAAGATTGAATTCTTAAAGTACAAATAGCATTTTGAAAACATTCCTAATACGGTATTTTTATTTTCTTTGCAGGTTATAGGCGTACATAAGGCACGACATTGGTGTGACAGCACTGCCTTGGGCTACATTCAGTAAGACTGAACTTCATTTCCGTGTAGCGCACGAGTTCCAGGATCTTGTTTCGGACAATAAGGCAAATATAAAGATTTCAAATTTGGAAGTAACGAATTATTTCCTGTTCAGGTAGTCTGAAATTGATGGTGCTCCAGTGTCAAATTATATGGCACCGTTTGATTCAGGGAACCGTAGCGCACACGGTGTTATGGCTGTTTTCCTACTTCTATATCTTCTTGCTCCGAGTTATTTCCAAGATACCGGTGCCACGCCATGAAAATATCGAAGGTACAGAGTTCTCCTGAAGTCTTCGTCTTTCGCCTAAAATTATTGAAATAGGTCATTAACTTTCCAGAATGTCACTACCTTATTATAAAAGTATTTCTTAATTAGTACCGGTACTAATTAGCTTACCACATTCAATGACATTCAACTGTAAAATGTTTCGAGCAGATTTTGATATTAGGAGTCATTTTTATTTCGTAGGTCCTGCCTACGAATCGCATGCAACCACTGTACCGGGCGGTACACCTCCACGCCGCTAATTTAAAATGTGCGCCAATTGAAACTCCTCTGCTGGAGGAAGTCTGAACTTCATTGACGGTATTAATTTTCAAGTTTCTCAGAAGATGTCACTACGTGGAAAATTTGGAGTTTTTGAACTGTGTCATTTTCGACGTATTTTTGTTTTGCTTGTAGTAAGAAGTATGAACTTTCTCTTCTAAGAGGACACTACTGAAGATCAACAATAGTGCACCCTAGTGCGGAGTGAAAGAACTGTTTTTTTGGAGAAATTTTTATTTCAAAAGTTTGTTTCTTGTTAAATTTCTTTCTGTTATTGTTTAAGTTGGCTGTATACCCCTCTCTTTCCCCTTGTTTTGTATTTAGCCAATCCCGAATTTCTTTTATTAATTTCTGACCAATCGGATGTATCTTCCCCCAACTTGAATATGTTGCTGTATCCTACCCAATAAAGTTTTTGTGGGTGTTCTCATTCCCCTAACGCCTCGAACTTTCCGCGAGAGGATATAAACTGCTGATTTTAGGGTCTCCGGGCCACTTCTGTTCCATCTTTCAGTGTGTAAAGTACATAGCAGGGGGCGGGAAGCGCTCCTTTCTTCGGCGACAGTCAACAACCAGGTAATGGCCGACTAATTACTTCTTTTCTTGCTTGCTCAGCAGTTTAACTCTCGGGGCGGGTCCGAAGTTTTTCCATTATGTAACCTTCCTTAAAATGTAAAGAAACTTGTATCTATTCTATCTTTTAAACTACATATTGGGATAGAGAGTGCTTAACCCTCTCGAGCTCCCACTCATATTGTTTTGAGGTGAACTTATATTTTTCTCAACCTATTCTTCTTCGACTTAATGTAAATTGTTTCCTTCTTAAGTCACCTCTTTAGTATGGGATTAGCCCATGTATTAACGGCCTAGTGCCAAGTAGGTTTTAAACAAAGCGTATTAGGAGCGCAAGTTCGCCTCCTCTCAAATTGTTATTTTAGAGGTCAAGTAATTAATCTTTTCTCACTTAATAGACCTCAGTAGGTTGGGTATTTTACCCCTGTGTCTATGTCCAGAGAGGACAACTTGAAGGTGGAGTTTGGTGTGGCCTTTGAGAGGCTTAAAGTTGAGAGCGAGTGGCTCTTCCTTGAAAATTAAGTGTTGTATGCCTCGAGGAGGCTTTTCTGTGTAATTTGGAGCAAGTGCTCTGGAACATGAACGGGGTTTTCGGCCCCTCTGGTAAAATTTATTTTGGAGTAAAGTCGGGCTAATTGCTCAAGAATTGTGAATTTGGGGCTCGAAGCCCAAATCCTGTAAATCCTGTAATAGGAACTGTTGTTGCCTTGCTACTCTGTACCTGCCGTAATTGTTATTTCTTAATTTTGAAAACAAATATAACCTTGTTAAATTTTAAATTAATTTTACTTTCGTAGCTTGAGACCTGTTCACCACCCCGCACCTTCTTTCACCTCTACCTACCACCAAAACACGGTAACAACCACTTTTCACGGAAAGGATCTTGCTTAGGAGATAGTATGAATACGGTCGACCTTGATTTTGGGACATTGGGGCACAGCAATACTGAGGCATCACTATGTTCTTGTTGTCTTTCTTGCCGTAACGACATATTAAATCTTAAACTTCATCATTTAACTAGGTAACTTCCATTAAAAACACATACAAACAAATGACGATCGACAAGCGCATACCAGGTACTACACGTGTTTCAGTACATCCATATAGCGGACACCTGTTACGCGAGAATATACGAGCGATTCGGAGATGCTAGTACTGAACAAGGATCTTGTAGGCTGGAGTGCTGTGCGCAGGTTATTCACGCGCAACTTCACTACGAGCCTCCTGCCAACACTTCTTCTCGACCCACGAACCGACCCTTAAAAATATTCTTATTTACTAGAACTAAATCGTAAACAGCGTAAAACTCATATTTGCCACCATTTTCTGTGTTGGTATAGGCTGGCTAAGGCTGCCAACTTCGTTCAAAAAGAAAGAGAAAATCGCGCAGTGCGCCAGATACGTTTTAGTTACTTACGGGGTGATTAATCGTGTCTACCTTGTGGAGTGTGTGGGATGCTAGAGGTCTATTGACCGCTTTGTTGCCCTCTGCCCAACAGTCTTGTTACAAGCCGGACCTACCCAAGCCAGACCAATAATCTCTTGTCATAGCCTAGTCTTTTAAGTAGTTCCTAGGTTGGCAGCTTTGGACAAGCCGCTGCGACATCGTTCGAGACGCGGCGCGTTGAATTCAACCTCTGTGACCGTCTGAGCCGTTGCCTACGCTATAATACAAGGCCTTCAAATGCACTCATGGAAACAGGTGACATCCTAGTTCACCGTTCAGCCGCTAGGATCGCGTTCTTGCCCCCCTTGTATTTGCATGGCCGTATTGTTAATAAGTAAATTATATCCTAACTAAAAAGAACTTAATATTTTTGCGAGTATTGACAGTACTTATAGAGCGGTGCTGCATTGGCTTGGGTATGTCACTTAAGTTTCAAAACTATCTTTTGAGGGGCTTCTTATCAAGTTTCAAAACTTTCTCTCTTCTACTTGAGTGCCTCGAAGCAATGTTATTTAATAGAGGTCCCCGAAATGTTCATAGTAGAAATAGAGGTTGTTTGTCGTCTTTACACTTTCTACTCTTAAATGTCTATCGGAAAAGAAGGAAAAAACTTACACCTTTTACTAACTTTCTTCGGGGCAAGTACTGCGTCGCGGAGGTGACAAATTCCGTCGTTCACTGCAGAAGTGCCAGAGACGATGCTTTTCGGTATCTGAAGGCTCCTTGATCTTGAAAACGAATAAGACACAATGCTGGACATTGGGTAGCTGGAGAAGAGATATGTTCTAAACAGCCTTTACAGTCTGTTCTTTTGCCACACGGACCATAATGTCATTTTATTCCGCTTGGCGTCTTAGGTAGCAGAAGAGCACGATGTCATCGCGTGTTAGGTTCCTCGTAAACGCATAATGCAAATGTATACTTGTGAGGCATTTTACGCAGGCCACAGTGGACTGGGTAGTCAAGATCTATGCCTAATACATTTCCCTCATGAATCTTTTTTTCTTTTTTCTTTTTTTACTTTCTCTGAATGCATTTGAATTTTCTTAATATATGACAGGAAATCATTAATTAACCAACTGATGCGTTCATCTTCAAGGGCACTAAAAGATGCTCGTTTGTTCTCATTCCTGGAATATGTCCCGTGTGAGGGTTTGCAGACGTCATGCGCATCGAACAATTTCATAAAATGCTCCATAACACAAATGGTTTATTTGAAACTTATTTAATGCTCTCGGGACAAACCACCTCCATACTTTTCAAACCAGAGATTGTTTCTGGGGAAAATACAATATTTTTAGCACTTGCTACATTCATTTTCTCCAAATTTTTTGGACAAATTATTTTTCTGGTTGGTTTCCTAATTTAAGATTTCTGAGTTTGAAGAGGCCTTTTAAATGATCACCAGTCACGGTAGCATTGTTTACAAAAAAAGTCCAGTAAAATTTGGGTATCGCCCGATTCTTATGACGTAACTTGGATCAAAACTTAAAAACAAAGACCTAATTTCATCAGCTTGAAATCGTATCTCATGTGTAATACTTCCTCTGTGCAATGTTTCGAACACTGAACATTCACTGGAACTTGTGAAACGAAATTCCACTACCTTTAATTTCTCGTGAATAAACCATGACTGGAACTGCAAATGCTTAACATCAGACGAATACATAACGCATTCACAACCAACTCAGTTAATAAATACATTCAAAGGCGGGAACCTTGTAGACAGGGGGCAAGAAAGCGATCCTAGCGGTCCGGTAGTGAAGTTCGGTGCGACCACTTCGATGGCGGTTTACGGGCTCTATTTCCAGGCCTTGTGTTATAACTAGAGACGGGAATTTGCCTATTTTATTCCTGTGTTCAGAAACGTAGGCTTTAGAGATATAAATCCGTTTTAGGTCCCCTTAAGTTAGATTTAGTCTGTTTTATTGTGCCTATAAATGCCTATTTCAGGGGTTTGTGCCTATCTGGAGTATAATTGCCTATTTGATGCCTTTTTAATCTATTGTAAAGAAGCCGATTTTCTTCCAGTGCATTATATTGTAACTGAT
Source organism: Anabrus simplex (assembly GCF_040414725.1). Lineage (NCBI taxonomy): Eukaryota > Metazoa > Arthropoda > Insecta > Orthoptera > Tettigoniidae > Anabrus > Anabrus simplex. The sequence continues at coordinate 227,426,220 of NC_090271.1, read as the reverse complement.
GTACTCGACAGTATTATCTTCTCATTTCTCAAGATCGTTTACCCCACGAACAAAAATGGGAATTCTTGGAAGTCACCAGAAATAGTTCTTGGGAAATTTCCGTCAGGAGAAACAAGGAACAATTTGACCTCGAAGCCTTCAACCCCTTAAACCTCCTTCTCAATGTGAACTGTTGTACAAGTACGCTTTATCTTCAGAACGTGTTGTGATTTATTGTGAAGAAGAAGGGTGTCTGTGGCGATGCCCGAAGAAAAATCATCGGGCAAGTTGGATGTGCGCTTAGGGGCGCGTAGCTGTGAGCTTTCATCTGGGAGATAGTGGGTTCGTGCCCCGCTGTCGGCAGCCCTGAAGACGGTTTTCCGTGGGTTCCCATTTTCAAAACAGGCAAATGCTTGGGTTGTACCTTAAGGCCACAGTCGCTTCCTTTCCACTCCTAGGCCTTTCCCATCCCATCGTCCCCATAAGACCAATCTGTATCGGCGTGACGTAAAAAATGTAATTGCAAAGAAAAATCGTCCAAGTCCTACTGGCTGAAGCGGTAGATCACAGGGGATCCCAGTTTCACTACGGAAAGGTAGTCTTCTGCCAAGCTAGGTAAATTCTTTTGTTCCTTTTATCTTTTTTTGTGACTGAACTACGACCGCATTTCATTGTAGCATTTATAGGCCTACAATTTAAGTATTGTGGAAAGTTATTTTGTCGCGAACGTTCAATAATTTATATTGCTAAAAGGTAAATAATCATTTTATTACTGAACGAGGACTTAACGCCGATGGTCTCTTGTCACAGAGTGGATGAAAATTAAAAATCGGTAACTTGAACTCTGATCCAATTCCCGCGAAAATAGTGATTGACAACAAATATTTTCATTCTGTGTCTTTCTTTCTACCTTTCTTCATCTGTTTACCCTCCAGGGTAGGTTTTCCTCTCTGACTCAGCGAAGGATTCCACCTCTGCCGTGTCAAGGGCAGTGTCCTGGAGCGTGAGACTGAGTCGGGGAATACAACCGGGGAGGAGTAGTACCTGTCCGAGACAGCCTCACCTTTTATGCTGAACAGGAAACTTGTGAAAGCATGGGAAGATTGGAAGGGACAGGTAAAGAAGAGGGAAGGAAGCGGCCGTGTCTAAGTTAGGTAGCATCCCGGCATTTTCCTGAGAAGTGGGGAACCACAGAAAACCACTTCGAGGATGGATGAGGTGGGATTTTTTTTTTCTAGCGGCTTTACGTCGCACCGCCACAGATAGTCTTATGGCGACGATTGGAAAGGTCTAGGATTTGGAAGGAAGCGGCCGTGGCCTTATGGTACAGCCCCAGCATTTGCCTGGTGTGAAAATGGGAAACCACGGAAAACCATCTTCAGTGCTGCCGACAGTGGGATTCGAACCCACTATCTCCCGGATGCAAGCTCACAGCTACGTGCCCCTAACCGCACGGCCAACTCGCCCGGTGATGTGGGAATCGAACCCACCTCTACTCAGTTGACCTCCCAAGGCTTAGTGGACCCCGTTCCAGCCCTCGTGCCACGTTTCAAATTTCGTGGCAGAGCCAGGAATCGAACCCGGGCCTACGTTGGTGGCGGATAGTCACGCTAACTACTACACCACAGAAGCGGACTACAATTGAACTGTATTTTTTTTAAATCTTGAGTAACTTTCACCAGCGCTATGTGTAGGC